>NW_009798354.1:127533-139042 GCF_000520075.1 Aphanomyces astaci | reverse complement strand
CGTGTTTTACGAGCAAGGTAAAATGACCAGTAGTGGGCATGCAATATGATGTTTCGTGAGAGTAGTAGTGAAAAGTCAGGATCAAACTAAGCTTAGTAGAACTCACACAAACTATTAAAATATTTGAAATGTGTTAGTATCACGAAGCGCCGTCACAATAATATAAACAAACGTTCTTCTTAACATACACAACAAATCAATGGTCCCAGAATTTCTAAATCGATTAACAGTGGTCGACATCTGTGAGGGGGCCTTTGGGAATAGTTATTGCTGTATAAATGCTAGCGATAAACAGTTAATATGAACATTCTATCTCACAGGCCACGCTACAAAGTGAGCATTTAAACACATCTTCAATGTTGATATTCTCGCTAACTGTAAAGCGATGTTGCAAAGTTTCAAGATGAGTCATTTTTCACCGTATTACATAATAAAGTTCCATATCTTATAAACACGTTTTTGATTCTATGCATAAAAATAGGTGAAAATCTGAGAAAAACCCTTTCATAATCGATACATATTATCAGATGCCTGTCGACTACTGTAAGCAGCATCTTGTCGGACTCCAGATACTATTAATAGTAGTTATGATGCACATCAAGTATTATATAACCTACAATCTCCTGTACTAGTAAGTAGTATTAATAATAGGAGGTTTTATTATAAAACGAATCTTGCATAACCTAAAATATGTACTACTCCGGAGTACGTAGTATCTCCGTACGGATACAATGTACGGATACAAGTATACTATCTATCTATCATCACTGTAACCAACTTTTTATTGACCCTTTACAAAATAATAATACCACTTGGTTGAAAATCTACGTATGAATCGACCAATTCTTCGCCAAATTCGATTTTCAGACGCAACGTCTCTTCACCACGACGTGACCGGTTGAAACTAATTTACGTCTCGTTTTTACTTTAATATTGAAAAATGAATACTACCCTGGTCCACACAAATGTATCAACATTTTTTGACTTGATTAAAGTAATGCTTTTTAGAAAAATTACCTTCGTAATATAATATATGTATCATATTATAGAGGTTTATACACCCAAAATAAGTGAAATACTGAAACAAGTGTTTTTATCGAGCCCTGACTCGCTGTTCGGGTACACCATCCATGCATAACTTGTAGATATATAGGATTGGAACAAGGTACCAAGAGATGGTCAAATTTTACGATATCCTGTTGCCACCAGAGAGTGTGCTATGTTCTTCAGTTGTTTGTTGTGAATTGTTGGAAGTTTCGAGGTGACGTGCACCATACTATTTTTTCTGAAAGTTGGCAATAACTGGGGATCATTGCGTTTCTTTCCAATTATCAATCGGTTTGATCCACACGACAACCAACCAAATTGTTCGAATTACTTTGAGGGTGAGTCTGGATATATCCAAAAAATGCCAAAATCCTCAATTTTTTTGGCAATTTCTTACAAATCGGCAAGAAGTGAACATTTCTCTGTGTGGATCCAAAAACTTGGAGAATCCAATCCTAGTATTTTGCCAAATAATGCATGTTTTGCCAATAGAAATAAACGAGGTTCAAGTGTTTATTTCATAATGCATACAAAGCAAAAGATACTCAAGCATAATTAGCGTTAAAAATTGCGTGTCCAACTGTTTCTCAACTCTACATTCAATACTGAAATCAAATGCAAAAAGGGCAAACGACTGGTTTGATGAATTTCAATACTTTTGAGTTTGTTGAAACATAACTTGGCTAAAAATACTCCAAATTCCGATCAATTCGAGTTCATGGGTAGGTAGGTAGAGCATTCTTTCCCGTACAACTGTATAAGTTCAGAATTTTCCAATTTTCATTTCGTCACAAGATTTGGCCAACAAGCTAAGGGGTCGAAATGAGGGCAATACTTGGCCGTTTAATTTAGGGTATATATATATATATATATTCTCTATCATCACCTTTCGATAGGTTATCCTGCATCGCATGCTTTTGCTTATTTACAACAGGTATGTATATCTATCTCTATCTACATTCAGTGTGTATATTTATCTATTCAAAGCCCCGATGGACCAATTCTTGGCGGCTCTCTTCCTTGCCCACAACCACAGCATGGGTCTTGGCGGCCTTGGCCAGATGATCTGTCGCCACTCGCACGAGGTCGGCTTTGGTTACACCCAGCAGCTGCGATCGACGCGCTTGAAGCATGTCGTGGGTGAATCCCCTCGTAAACAGCCCCTTGCCCTAATATTATTGATTATATTTCAAACAAATCCACCATTTTAAAGTAATAATAGACGACCTTGGCAGACGGAGCTTGGGGTGCGTCGATACTGGAAAAGGTCGCCAGAAGAGCCTGGTGGACGTCTTCGTCGGTGAAATGGCCGCCGACGGCAAACTCGACGGCGTCCGCATAGGCGTCCAAGGTCTGGCAAGTGTGCGGATCAAAGTACGAGCTCATGGTAAAGACTCCCTCGCCCTAGATATATATAAATATATATATATATCATAATATATAGATGAGATGTCATGTACGACTATTGGTTTTGCATTCGACACAACATACAGTAATATAGACAAAGCACCTATAGTGATTCCGTTTTAATCGAACTCAAAAGTACACCATTTCATACTATTATCAAAAGTGTATGTTATATAATGGCATTTTAAAAATTGATCAATTGGGACAAATACTTTTATTGGCTCGTGGATCTGGATATTATAATTAAACATAGTATTTCATTATAATATAAAAACGAGCGTATACGACCATATACATCTGCATAAAAATATCCTCTCGATCCTCGTACAAATCTCTCGACACTATCTATCTATGTATATATATATATATATTATATATACACGACTGCAAATCATCAATCTATCTAGTACACCCTGTATATATATATATACCTGGGAGGCACTGCAGCCGTACGCACCGCCCCGTTCGCGTACATGTTGATGCAGATAACACGATGACAGCACTTGACCGAGTACACTGAGCGCCGGATGATCCGGATGGAAGAGTGGGACACTGGCAAATGTCTTGACGTTAAAGTTCACTGAGAGGCTGGGGTAGCCAAAGAACAATAAAGCGTTCTTGTCGGGTTGGTTGTTTGTCGGCAATACTGGAGGCAACAGCCCCCCATGTACCAACTTCCCGGCCAAATCATCTTGTTTCTGGTGCTGCCACGTCATTTTGGCCAGTTCAGCGTCCACTTGGGTCACAAGGTGGGGTTCTGTGACCACAGACAACCCCATCTGATCTCGGCGAAATGTTAGCGCAGCCAACCGCCGAAAGATGGCGCCCAGAGCGTCCAGCGCCGCGGGATCGGCTTCGATGGCGTCGGCCCACTGCTGAAGCGCCGCTATGGACGTCATACCCCGCGCGGATTCCACCGCCGGCGCATACGAAGTGAGCCCCATGGCCGCCCGATACGCTGCGAGAGAGTGGCCGGTGGATGCGATGCTGGCATTGGCGGCCGCAGATGCACTCAGGACCAATGATTTGATCTGGGCCAGGTTGGGGGGGGTTGTGTACTGGGTATCGGCAAACAATTGCTCGAGAATTCTAAGGGTATTCGATACATGGTGGGGTAAACACAGCGTCTCGACCACCAACGCTTCAGAGTAGCACGAAGTGTCGTGAGTGTCTACATATATATTTTTAATATGAAGAAAGGGTTAAGGGGTGTTGTTATATATATAATACATATATATATATCGACGTGAATTTGGGGGTAGTATCAACGCAATGAATACCGAGTATAACATGATATACAGTTCGTATCAAGGGACATGTATAGAGTTGAATTTGATTGGATACAAAGAATATCAACGTTGCAACATGATTGGCTACAATGAGTGAAAACTCGTCGCAAGGAGACAAACCTCTTGGATATTTATATATATCATATGTCGCAGGTCCGGCGATATTGGTTCTTTATTGCGCCAAAACAACTGCCGAGGAAATATATGACGACTACACACAATATATATATATATACATACATACGATAGAAATCATTATATACGTTCCAATATGGACGTCCCAGTAGAATTTTAAAAATGAATTAGATCAATGTCGTACTTGTCCTAGCCAATCAATCATATTACACATACATATGAACCAAGCATTGATCACCATTGTCGTTTAGTATATACCATACACGGAATAAGCTGAAAATCCGACTCAAAAATCTATTCTTAAAAATCAACACCTGCCAAGTCCATAAATTCCAGCGAAAACGACCATAGATATAGATATTTGAGTACATAGGAACTGTACAGTACATCGAGTATATATATATATATACGATCGATAGAATAGATATATATATAAATACCTGGTAGAATGAGATGGCTGCAACTGACGCCACCACTGACTGTCTGCAGTACAGTACCAATTTCGTCAAACTTATATTTGGACGTTCCTAGTTGGCCCAACATGGCTGAAAAGAGAGGAATAAACCAGCGGAGGTCCTCGGGCACGGCGGAAATGTCAAATTTCATGCGTATGTACCTATAAAACATCATACAAACAGTAGAGATTAGATATATATATATTGTGCTTTTGAGTGAAATTTCGTGTTGTGGTGTCTCGTTGGAATTTAAATCGAACATTTGATTGGCTACCTCCGATGAGCTCAAAAGTATTAGCCAATCAAAACTTTCTCAATCAAATTCAACAACCAATCAGATCGATTGTGGATCGGTTTGCGCGATTCGATTGCACCCCAAATTTGTACAATATACAACGACATTTTATATATCCTACTACTGACTACGTCTACTTAATAGAGAATCTCAATCAACGCCGATCCGCAAACAGGGATTGCATACGGTCATGTTTCCAATACATAAATATATATATATATATATATATAGAATGCCAGATCCAAGCCTATATATATATATATATAATATGTATTGGCATTCCCTACGCCAGTCTGTCCATATATCTATCTTGTCAATGTTTTTCAAATGTCCATGGTTTGTATTGGCAAACCACGGCACGACATGTGATTGGCTAATAATACTATCCACTTTGCAATTCGAAACCGAATTGTAGCCAATCCGCGTCAAGGAATTTCAGATCTTGGACCAATGGGAGAGAGAGAGATTGGAGTCCACTCCCGTTGTTTAAAATTTCTATACCAAAGTCTCCAACATATATATATAAATTCCATATCAAAGTATATATATATATATATATATATACAACCAATAATCAGGAGGTGTGTTTCGTACGTGAGTTCGTTGGTGGTTTGGGGTATAAATTGGATATCAGAAGCCGCACGATATTCGACATCCAAGCGGGGCTGGTCCACAGGAATGTCGTGCAGAGTGAGGGTAGGAAGGCAGTGGACGTCTGGCGTTTGCTTCTGATGGTCCGCCAGAGTTTCCGCTTGAATTTCGATGGCTTTTCGTTGTTTGGGGGTCAGAGTCTCAGCTATTAAATCCAATTCACGGCGTTCATTGGCTTGTTGATCTGACACGAACGAAGTGGATGGTGTCATGACCAGCGCCACGCCCGAGCGTAAATGAGGCTGTACAATGTACTTGTCTAGCATCTCTTGCAGAAACCGCGGGTTCGCTGCCATCTAGTAGAATATATATAGGAATTGTTTCAATTATATATATATATATATATATGGATACTTTGTATACATATTGTAGAATATACATAGGAATAGTTGCATTATATATATATGGATACTTTGTATACATATAGTAGAATATACATAGGAATAGTTGCATAATATATATAGTATATATATATAAATATATATGGATACGTGGTATACATATTGTAGAATATACATAGGAATAGTTTCATTATATATATATATATATATATGGATACTTTGAATACAAATAGTAGAATATACATAGGAATAGTTTCATTATATATATATATATATATATATGGATACTTTGTATACATACATCGGCGTGGAATCGATCGAGAAACGGATGGATGGAGAGGGCGTCGAGGTAGTTGCCGCGGTGGCACCATGTGCTCGTGACACCACGGAGCAACGACATGCCAAACCGGCCGACAATGTGCTTTTGACTCAATTCAATCTATAATTCGTATATTTTAATATATATATATATATATATTTATATAATTTATATGTTCTTACTTGATGCAATACGGCGTCGATGCGCGCATGATCAAATCCGTCTTGGACGACTTGGACCAACGTATCTTGAATGGAGCGTTTGATCGTGTCCAAATCTTCAAATCCTATAAATAAATGAATAGATGAAAAAGATCGAGAAAATAGGATGTTTACCCTGCAAATCCTATAAATGAATAGATGAATAGATGAAGGATTTTTTAAATTCGATAACACAAGACTAGGATTCGTACAAAAGGATGGGGGATCTCTCGATTTTATATATTTCGATACATTTATTATTCACCATTCGACATGGGGAATATGCAGCTGGGGGTTTATGTATATATAGTAGATAAATATATATACCTTCATATATAATAGATAAATATATATACCTTCATATATAATAGATAAATATATATACCTTCAACGCCCACCCCAAACGTCGGATTGACGGTAGATGTATCGAATCCAGTGCCAGGGCCAAAGTCCACGGCCAATTCCGACGTAATAAGCGCTTGATAGAGCGGCGCCGATGGGCCATTGAGTAGTAAATACGACAGCAGACGCAGTACAAAGCACTCGTACAAGTCGGTACTTAGCAATTCAGGTACAATATGGGCATGGCACCACTTGGTTTGCGACGCTGGTGTTGGACTTACCCCTATTTAATCGATTAGTGGCAAGAAATAAATAATATTTAATCCATGTCATTTTAACCAAAATAGAATATATTACACGAAATACTAGTAATCACTGGGATAAAGTGGAAGCATCATTTAACGTAAAATTGCAATTGAACGGGCGGCTCGGTTTTATTCGCGTGCACGAGCATCAGCCAATCAAATCATTGAAAAGAAAGGTTTAAACGAACCCAACGTATATATATATATATATATGCAAGGGGTATTTCATACCCAGTGTACGATCGTGAATTATAACAGGAAAAACATCTAAATAGAGATGGTGGCTACAATTTGTAACATATTGTCGAATTATAATTCAATATACCAACGAGTTAGATGCATTTTCCACAGCAGCGTGACCAAAAGGTGTATTTGAATACAATGTTCTACATATGTCTGCGTTACAGTTCACATTCCTTCTACTGAAATAAAACATACCAGTCCAATAAGCAATCCCCAACTAACTATAATTCCGAAAATCATATATATGTATATATATATATACATGTTATGATTCAGATATATATATATATATATATATATATATATAAATCATCACACTTGCCGTCGTCAATAATCAATCCCCAACAACTATGATCCCGAAAATCATATATATATATATATATATGCACTTGTTATGATTCAGAAATATATATATATATATATACAAATCATCACACTTGCCGTCGTCGGGGCCCGTGACGTGGCGCTCAGAGACGACGCCAGCCATCCGTTTGAAATTGGACGCTGGTAACGGGGCAATCACCACGGGGGGTGGGGAAGGGTTGGTTGTTTCAGAGAACTGGGATAAGACCGATGTGGCGATTGTGTCGAGATGGGATTCAAGGGGAAAATTCCCATACGAGTAAAACAAGCAGTTGGACGGGTGGTACTTGGACCGGTGGAACTCGACCAGTTCATCGTGGGTGAGCGTCGTCAAGTCCGTGGATGGATCGCCGCCGCTCACGTGCTCGTAGATGGAGCCATGCATGAGTTCCGTCTGCAGTCGGGTAGAGAACAGCGTTTGGCTGTCGGATAGCACGCCCTTCATCTCGTTCAGAACCACACCCTTGTACTGGAGCTGCTGTTGTTGCTGTTGTGGGGAATTTTCCCACTCAACGCGATGGCCTTCCTGGGAAAAGTCCAACGCACTCAGCGTCGGAAAGAACGCCGCGTCGAGGTACACGGCGAGGAGGTTCTCAAAGTCCTTGGCGTTGGTCGTGGCGAACGGGTACATGGTGTGGTCGCTGGCCGTCATGGCGTTCATAAAGTTGTTCAGGCTGCGCTTGAGCATGTTGAAGAACGGATCCCGCACGGGGTATCGCTTGGAGCCGCACAGGACGAGGTGTTCCAGCTGTGCACGATGGACGAGAAAGGACGGGTGAAGAACGAAGGAAGGAGATGAAGGAAGGGGTAAAGGGACGTACGATGTGCGAGATGCCGTTGGACGAGTATGGCGGGGTGCGGAAGTTGATGCTACACCACAAGGGAAGGTAAGAAGAAAGGACGCGCGGGGCGGCGGTTCATGGAGTGGTGAGTGACATAAGCAGGAGAGGGATAGATACCTGAAGACGTTGTTCGTGTCCACAGTGTCGATGTGGAGATACTCTGCTTTCGTCGCAATGTGCTGCAGCTGCAACGCTGTCACGGAGTACTCAGGGATCGGTTGCTTCTTGAGCACTTGGAAGCCGTGGATCACAGATCCGACTTCGTATCGTTCCGCCAAGGGAGTTCCATGCTTCGTCGTCGAGGATGTTGTTGCCGCCGACAAGAAGCGTTGGCGAAGAGTCGATGTCGCCGCCGCCGCCGCTGGGCGATGCTTGAAGGCGCGCCACATTCTCGTGAATATTGATGATGAGTGGTCACGTCAATATGGACCCATCGGTGGGAAATATTCCTAAAACGCCAAGCTCATTGGGATAAATCCCCATGAAAATATCCATACGGTCAATCAAATATAGTACTGGTACGGTTCTTCGAAACGAGTAAAGAATTTTCATCTATTATCCCATTGAATGTACAAAATAAACAATCTCTATTTACTCATGCATGATAGATAGAAAAACATGCATAAATCATATTATCTATTATGAATTGAAGGTTCCTTCATCTATTTCATTTATTGATATATACCGCCCTCTACATGAAAAATGTGGATTGATTTTCATTTCCAAAGTTGCGGCGGCGACGCAGGAGGCCGTCGTCATCATGCTCAAGGAAGAAGATCCGTTGATCGAACTCATCCGGGAATGGATCATGGCGCCGATTGACGAGTCGGCGGGGCTGCAGCTGTCGACACTGGAAGTGTTTACGTTGGTGGAAGACATGATCAACGAACATGTCAAGCTTCCCCATGGCTCGCGCTTGAAAAAGTACATCCCCAAGGTCAAGCGCATGTTCATGCCCCTAAACCTCATGGACGCTGTGCATGCGTACGATGCTGTCACGCACTTCTCAAGACGCAAGCGCGTTCCGCCGACCTTTAAAGACGTCCGACACATCCTCAACCTCGCCACGGTACACGAACGTGACTTCCTAACGAGATCATGTACGATGATGATGATGATGGGGGACGACTGGTAGATCCATGCGATAGCACCCACGCTAAAACTTGTGACGTTCGATGCCGACGATACGATCTACGAGGACGGCGGCTCCATCAGGTACACGAATCATGCAATTGTCGACTTGTGGGTGTCCTTTCTGGAGCACTTCAACCACGTTTTCAAGCGTATGTACGTACTCTAATGGGTGCATGATGGTAGTGAATCGTCCGACATGGTGACTGTCATTGTCGAGTTGCTAAAGAAAGGCAAGGTGGTGTCGTTGGTGACGGCGGCAGGGTACCCTGGGGAGCCCCAGCGCTACGAAGCGCGACTGCGAGGGGTACGCGTCCCATGTATTGCCACCATGCACGACGTTCTTGAGAGATAGCCTGCCAACGATGAAACAACTGTTTGCATGTAGATCCTCGACGCCTTGGCGAAATTGCCCGAGGACGCGCAATCCCGCTTCTTGGTATAACTTGATCTCTGTTGGCGATCATGTCAAGCTGGTTGTAGGTTATGGGGGGTGAATGCAACTACCTCCACGTCACGTCGCGAGATGCCGATACTGGCGCAGTGTCGCTGCGCGTGGTGGACCCCGTGGAATGGAAGGACGGCCGCGGCCAGCGCTGGGACCAGGCCGAAGTGGACCAGCTCTTGGATCAGGCACAGGTATAGAACGCTACCTGTCCAAATTTGACGGATATGTTTAATATTTTTTACTTCAAAGTATTCCATTATATAAGCGAGTATCATATATAATATGTGGTTATATATGTGTTACTTGTCGACAACGGGATCACATTGTATTGATGTTTTCACGTATCTTGGCAGATTTAATACTATGGGGGCTCCTTAGTGTCATGTATATACTAGATATACATATTTATGTTTCGATATATTGTCATATACTATCAAGATCTACCGCGTCTGACGATATGTACTTCGAGGCTATATTATACATATATATATACATGTTATTCGTGAACATCGAGGCCATATTGTACATATACATGTGGTTGGGTTGGGCACATGTATGATATATATAATATATATGGTCCTAATTGTGGCTGGATGGGACGCATGATGATACATGTACTATTAATAGTATATGATACATGTAAGTATGTGATACAAGTATGTGATACATGTATATGATACATGATATATTTAGTATTCCTGGCAATATTGTTGTAATACTCATACTCTGTATATATGCATGCATAAATACTAGTCCACGTTGGAAGAGATGGTGGCGTTGTTGGACATGCCTGCCAAGATCTTGCGCAAGGAGCGGGCCGTGGGCATCTACAACCCAACGAACAAGCGATTCGTGTACGAAAACCTCGAGGAAATCGCCCTCACGGTGCAGCAAGTGCTCGTCACCAACATTCCGCACTGCGCTTTCAACGGCGGCAACGACGTGTGGGTGGACATTGGCAACAAAGCTCTCGGGATCTCGGCGCTGCAGCACTATGTTGTGCGCCTCTTGCCTGGCGACACGGTACGGATGATATATATATATATATATTAAATGTATATTTGATATATATGTGGTACATACTGTATGTAGGAACTACAAGGGCACGAATGTCTTCATGTTGGCGACCGATTCACCCGAACTGGTCAGTACAGTATATATGATTGTGTGTGTATTGTAGTGGGGATATATATTTGATAGTAATAAATATATATATAGGAAACGATACCTTGTCGAGAGATGTGTCGTCAACGGTATGGGTGTCCAACCCCCAAGAAACGGCCGACCTCGTGAAATTGCTCGTGCCATTGCTCTAACTAGTTCAGTGTACTAACGAGATGGCTTAGTATTACTACTACAACTACAGTATGAACTAGTTTATACTACGAACGTTAAATGGAGAAGGAGTTTCAAAGGAACACGTCATAACGTTAACGTTACTATAGATGAGGACCCAGCCATGTCGCGGACAAGATGGACTACAGTAGGAGGTCTGTCCAAACTTGATGGGAAGTAACTTCCCAGTACTGTAGTACCAGTAGTCACCACATCAAAGTGTGGCAATGGTACACTGTACCGTACAGTGTTATTGAGAAGCCGAAACACTGTACTATAATGCAACCATATCGGTATCTACCCATCTCCGACTGAGTTGTACCTATTATAGTAGTATTATTAATAATACCGGTAGTACTAC
>NW_009798354.1:107155-126868 GCF_000520075.1 Aphanomyces astaci | reverse complement strand
CCAAATTGGCGTCCAAGAAGCCACTGGCAACACATTTCCCCTACACGGTACGTCGGATCTGTAACGGCGACTCGGGTTTCTTTTTGGCCAATCAAAATGCTGCCGCTACATCTCCGACCAATCACGTGCGAGTATGGGTGGAAACCTCAACCTGAGTGTAATAGCGTACCATGCACTCGACCGATGTCGTGTCTCCCTGAACTTCTTGGTCGCATCTTGACTGGACGTCCTTCATTCCATCATGTTCTGGCAGGTACGCATGCACAAATCATCGTCGCCGCATGTCGTTGTCGTGACCACCCTCTTGATCTACCCAGTCGCGGTGGCTCAACGGTGGACACGAGCCGTCGAGTCGTCGTCTCATGCTGCGTGGGGTGTCCTGTAGAGCGCGGAGAAGAAGCTGTTTGCCGCCATTGCCAAAGGCAAGGAGGCCAAGCTTCGCAAGTACATTGCCAAATGCGACCCCAATGTCATGAACGAGGTACGTCTCCCTCCCTCCATGCTTCTGCTCTTCGCCCGTCGACTTGGTTGACAAGGATGTTCGTTTCCATAGGAGGGATGGACACCGCTGCACGCGTCGAGCTTCCACGGCCAAGTCGAAATCACAAAGTATCTCCTATCCATCAACAACGCCGACGTGGATCTCAAGGACGACGTACGAAATATATGTTGAAATCTTGCGATCTTTGAAATATATATATATATTTGGCACTGATAATATCTTTAGAGGGGTCGCACGCCGTTGTATTTGGCCAGCGAAGGCGGCAAAGCGGGTGTCGTGCAGCTCCTCGTGGACAAATCGCTGGTCAAAACCTCGACAGATATTACAAACGAGGTACTTGTTGATACTGTGATCTATATATATATATATATATATATATATCAAAATCTGTACAAGAACAATATAATTCGTTCACATTCGATCGTTTGTAGGGAGGAATGGGGCCTCTCCATGTGGCGTGCTGGCATGGACATTTGAAAGTTGTGAAGATCTTAGTCGCCGCCAAATGCAACGTCAACCTCCCCGCGTGTGTATGTAAAGATATATATATATTTATGAAATATGCGTTTCTATGAAATATAAACTGAAGTTTTTGTTATATTAGCTGGGCTCAACGCCATTGGACATGGCAGCGTCCAGGGGACATTTGGAAGTTATCAAGTACCTTGTGCAAAGCCTAGCGAATGTGCATGCATTGAACAAGGTAATATATTTCCCCTTTCGTGATATTTCGCAGAATCGTAATATTCATAAATATATAATAGAATGGATGGCATGCACTACACACGGCAAGCTGGTGGGGTCATGTAGAAGTCGTGCGATTCCTCATGCAAATCTGCGATCCAGCTCAAAAGACGTTGGTAATACAAATCTATTCAAATATATATATCATTTGTTGCATATATATATATCATTTGTTGCATATATATATATATATATATTTGACTTATTCAACTAGGCGGGAAATACTGCGCTCGACTTGGCGCTCGAACACCGCCGACATGACGTTGTGAGCGTTTTGCAAGCGAAAGAAGACGCCCACTTGGTACGCTTTTTCACATATATATATATATTTGTGGTTTTCAACGAATTCGTAAATAAATATATATGTTTGTGTAGACATTGTTCGATGCTGTGCGGCTGGGACGCGTGTGTTTAGTTCGAAAGTTGGTGCACACGGCCAGTATCCATGATCAAAACGAGGTAACTTTTTCAATACATTTTAAATACATTTTAAATATATTTTAAATCAACTGTGATCATAGAATGGTTGGACAGCAATGCACGTCGCCTGTGCAAACGGCCACGTGGATCTTGTGGCGTTGCTAAGTCGTTATATCGACGTGAACGTTCAAACCAAGGTAACGATAGATATATTAATATATATATATATTTCCAGTTTATATATATATATATATATTAGGATGGCGCGACGCCGTTATATGTGGCCGCGGGCAATGGACATTTGGGTGTGGTGCAGTTATTGGTGACCAATCTGGCCGCGGTGGTGACGCTTGGGCCAACGGTATGTAATATCTTCGAAATGCAATGATATATATATATTAATATATTTATTCTCGTCTATAGAGTGGATGGACGCCGTTGCACATTGCCAGTTCCAAGGGGTTTGTGGACGTGGTGCGCTACCTTGTCACAGTGCTTCCTATGGACCTTCAGACGAATGTACGATCGATCTATTATTACTGTTTATCGAAAGATATGGAAATATATATAATATTAATAAATAGCATGGCTCGACGGCATTGCATTTGGCGGCTACGTATGGCAAGCTCAACGTGGTGCAGTACTTTGCATTGAAACGACCAGCATTGGATGCAATGGACAAGGTTTGAAACGTCTGATTCGGTTTTAAACGTGTTTTAAATGCATTTTAAATGATTTAGAACGGGTGCAGTGCGCTGCACGACGCCAGCGCCAACGGCCATGTGGACGTGGTCCGGTACCTCTTGCTGCACCATGCGGCGGTGGATTTAAAAAACAATGTACGAAACGTCTGGTACACGTTTTTTATTCTGTATTCATATGTGGCACTAGAACGGCCAAACTCCGTTATACCAAGCCGCGCAACATGGCAAAGTGGAAGTTGTGCGTGTGTTGCTGGACCACAACGCGGCGGTGGGGGCCGTTTCGAACGTACGTTCCAGACGCGTTTGAAACACGTTCGAGACGTCTTTTATTTCACGATGTCTCGTAGAATGGATGGACAGCATTGCACGATGCGTGTGCGAATGGCCATCTGGACGTCGTTCAAGTGCTGGTGCCGTTTGTAGACATCAACGTGCGCACCAAGGTATGTGTTTGAAATACATTTGAAATACATTTTAAATGGATACACGACGTTTGTTTGTATAGGATGGCGGGGCTACGGCGTTGTATGTGGCAGCTGGCACGGGTCAATTGGCTATTTTAAAATACCTGCTCGACCGCCAAGCCAACCCGCTGCTCGCGTCCAAGGTACATTCATTTATTTAGATTTAATAAATGATAGATGATTTCATCTATATCCTCGATGTATCACTAGATTGGATGGACACCATTGCATTCTGCGTGTTATAATGGCCGCGTGGACGTGGTTCAAGTGCTGTGTGCAAGCATGGGCCCTGACCAGATCAACATTCCGACCAACGTATGATTTCTCATTCATTTAAAATGCATTATAAATGATGGAGGACATTTGCAGGCGGGGGCCACACCTCTGTACGTGGCAGCTGGAAACGGTCAGTTGACTGTGATCCAGTACTTGCTAAACCACCACAGCGCCTCCATCTGCCTCAATACCCGCCATGTACGTACTGCTTATTCTTCATCTATTTGCTTAGTTTTCATCTATTTGAAAAGCTCATTTATTATTGCAGCAACCTACAACGACGACGCCGTTGCATCGAGCGGCAGCCAGTGGACATGTCGAAGTGGTGAAATGTTTGATCCAATTCATGGACGTCAACACCCGCACGTTGGTACGTCCTAGTACTGGTACTAGTAGTACCTAGTATTACTACTACTAGTAGTAGTATATACTAACAAACCCGACTTTAGGATGGCCAAACGGCGTTGCACAAGGCGGCGCAGTATGGCCACATGGGCGTGGTGGCCCTCTTGATGGCCAGCGGCATCAATTACGAGCTAGTGTCTCATGTACGTCCCAACACAAGTATATGTCAAAAATCCGCGTTTTCACCATAAATATATATATATATATATATAGTCGGGATGGAGTCCATTGCACAGCGCAGTGTGGGGCGGGCATCTCGAAGTCGTGCGGCTACTCGTGGAGCATATTGACGTGGACATTCAGACGGACGGCGGCGCATCGCCTTTGTATGTCGCGGCTGGACGCGGCTATGAAGCTATCACAACGTTTTTGCTCGCAAAGAATGCCAATGTGACCCTCCCAACCAATGTACGTGTTATAATAAATGAAGAACTTATTTATCAAATACGTAATAAATAATATTAATAAATGATTGTAGATTGGATGGAGTGCGCTGCATGTGGCGTGTTCGCTGGGCCACTTTAGCGTGGCGTTGCAAGTGGCCGAATATGTCAACCCGAGATTGTGCACAAGCGTAAGAGATCTCTTTTGTGATTGGTCTGATTGTTTGGAGACGATGACGTGGCAGGATATGATTGGATGATGGTTGGTGATGACGTGTTTTGATTGGTAGATTCGGTGGACGGCGTCCAAGGTCGCGTACCTGACAGGGTCGGATGAAGTGCGCCGAGCGATGGAGGACAAGATGGCGGCGACGCTCACGATGAAACGGACGGTCGTGCCGCGCCACCACATGCCCATGAAGGAACTCGTGGACGACGAAGATGGCGACTGGGAGCGGACAAGTGAGCTCACGACCGAAGGCACCATGTACTCCCTGGACGAGGTAATATATATATATACATAACCTAAACTATCTTATATATACATTCTAAACTATCTATGCTAGGACGGATACTTTTGATGTGGACCACGATCGATCGGTTGTGCGTATTTATTCTTATATATATAGAGACAGACCAACAGCATTAATAGAGTTATTTTTTATATTCACAAGAACGTGCTGATAGTAGTCAATAATATGGTACCAACAATGGTCTGTTGTGAACGACTACCACGTGACATTTGTAATACTAGTAGCTAATTGTAAGTAGGTAGTTTCTTGGGTAGGAATTTCAAGTCCACGTAACGTTAGTGGTATACTATTAGTATGTAACAACGTTATGAAGGAAATAGAATGCACATACAATCTATGTTCATGTGGCTAACTACAGTATAATACCACGAGGTTTTGTCTGGTAAATACATATTCCAAGTCGTTTAGTTGGTGGGGGGACATATATATACCTCTTCTTACATCACATAACGTTCTTGTCCTGTCTTGAATGGTGACGTGGATTTCGCTCGGCGGTGAGACGCACGGTGACGGTCATGAGGTTGTTGATTGGTTGGAGTCCTGGCCTCGATATGCTGCTGTTGTGTAAGTACGACTGTGTGTAGCAGCCCCAGCATCTCTTGTTGTTGGGCGTACAAGTCCTGCACGAGGTCCGCCAGTTGATCCGCGGTCGAACGGTCTTCATGATGGGGATCCAGTGGCGACAACGCCAGCGCTGCTCCAAGGGAACCCACGTCACCTGATCCACCCGTGCCCGTGGTACTAGTAGTAATACTACTACCGCGACGACTCGCATGTCCTCCTCCATTACCCACCACGTCTTGGAACGCCGTCCCTGGCACGTGTGGCCTGGCCCGGTGGGGCATGCGAGTAGTACTAGTACTACTACTACAACAACTACTAGCTGTATCGTCAAGGGGTCTGTTTCGATCGTGTAGTTTTTCGAGGGCGAGGGCGCGATGGCTGGGAAAGAAGGTCACGTCTCGCTTGGCCATCCGCGTCGCCAGGTACAGTTCCACGCCGTTGTAGTGTGTAAAGTGCTTCTTTCGCAAATGCACAAACAGGTAAATATAGTGCCAAATGTTGTGCTCGTGTCGCGTGTGGTGGTCGAATCCTTTGGTCATCCGGTTGAACGTAAAGCAGTCGATCGAGCAGATAAAGCACCGGTCCTTCAAGTCGTCCTGGTTCTCCTTATGCTGCGTTCGCAACGTGGCAAACGTGTCGATGATCAGTCCAAACGCCAAGTTGGTCAGGATGATGATCAACCCCACGTAGTACAATAGGTCGTACGCTAGACGGGGATACGCTAACGGGTCGCCCGTGTCGCGATGGCTGGGGGCTAGAAACCCGCCAATGCCGCCGTTGTTCTTGAGTCCTTCGTCCAGCGACGTGAGAAAGCACACCCACAGCGTATCGCACCCGTTGTAATCGTCCTTGTCAAAGTACTTTGCAAAGTATACGAGGCCGACAAACCCAAACACGTACGCTGCGAGCAAATACAAGATCAAAATGTGCAGCAGACTCCGACCAGGGTACACGATAGCTTTGGACACGTATCGCAACTCACTGGACCGATTTACAATGTCCAATACGTGGAACGAAAAGCACAGGGGTTGATGGAAGAAGGCGCCGCCAATCGACAGACCCAGCAGGCCCAGATGGTACATGGTCTTGGCATCCCACACGACCACCCACAGCACAAACCACACAACCCGTGCCCACGGACGAGGTCGGTGGAGGTGATGCTGCCGCGTCATCCGGGGGTCTCCGATTGCCCGTACCTTGTCCTCAACATCTTGGAAGGTTTCGTTGACTGTAGAATCGAACCGCAACGTGCTGCTGTTGTCTGCCGACAGGTTGCTCTGTTTGTACGCGGATACGACATGTGTCCTAGACAGGGTAGTAGCTTGTTGTTGAAATAGAAGCGGCACGTCGTTGATGCAGTGGCCCGTGACCATCGCAAGACAAAGCGCCACGTGGACGTACCCGGCCGATTGTACAATCCACGGAGGTGACTCGACTTGTTGGCGGTCGATATGGTTGTACAATACAATCAACGCATTCAACACCAAACTCCACGCGAACGCGGCCATTTTCAGCCGAGACAGGTGCCGCGTGAGAAACGCCATCCACACATACTGTCTGAGCGTGCATTGGTGCTGCATCTCGACGATCACGTCGTGGGTCTTGTCGTAAAAGTCGTTGAGCTTGTTGGCGTCTCGGCTCACGTCGGACTGCAGCCGCCGCTTGGTGCGATCGGTCAAGCACACGCAAATCGGGTGCAGGGGAAAGTACATGGAGATCAAGTCCCCGTGGTTGTTACTAGTAGTACTAGCATGATGATGGTGGTCGATGTTGGTTTGAGGCCACACGATTTCCACCCGCGCACACCGGTCGTCAAAGAAATCGTACGCGTGTCGATACGCCACGTCATCCATGGGATACAGTGACGAGATGAGCGACGGCTGGAACTCCATCAACTGTTGCATGAGAATGTGCAGGTTGAACCCCATGCTCAGGAACGCGTCGCGGCTGCACGCTTCGTTCCCGTCGTAGTTGCCCTACAATCATGAAACCTCAATATATACATGTAAATATATAGTATGATTCATAGTTGAATACAATCGTTCGTACGTGGTACTTGTGATGAAAGTACTCGTGCACGACAATCAAGTTGGCTTTGACGGCTTCCAAATTGAGTTCTTGGACCAGCCGTCGATGGATCTCGTGGTCCGTTCGTCGCTCCAACAAGCTCAACAACGTGATCACTATCGACGCTTTGAGTTGTCGCAATAATTCCACCGCCGTAATCGTCAACGTCGTGGAATCCCGCCACAAGAGCTCGTTCACCGCTGAAATAAACTTGTAATTCGCCACGCACATCTGCGCTTCGGGGCATGGGCCCTAATACCCACCATCAATATATATATATATATGTTCTAGTACCTGACAGAACTCTGTGATTGTGTCCATCACTTGGCGGAGTAACGCCATGGCATCCCACGACACATTCGAATGAAACTCGACCACGACCAACGTCGCCATCTCGACCACATTCACAGACGACGACGCATTATTTCCTTGGCCTAGCATGCACATTTGGTTGCGCAGGTAGTGGCCTTCGCAGAGCAACTGGAGAAATCGGAATTGCCGACTGGCGGATTGGTACTTTGACGTGGGCTCGGACAAGTCGCTGCGGGTTTTGGGTGAAAAGTACATGATTTGGCTCAGAAGCAGACCCGATTTCGTCTCCACGTGGTTACTATGATCCGTGTGGGGGTGCGCAAAGAGCATGTCCAAATGGAGCTTGAACTTGCCCAAGAACTCGGCACTGTGCTCGTGTTGTTGCGTGATGAGCACGTGAAACTTTTCCTGCACACGGGCGTTCATGCCGTCCAGCATGGCAATACCGAGCCACACACATTTGTCGAACACGGTAAAGTCGTCTGAGTGGGAGATCAGGTCCACAATCACATCCGTCAAACCCAACTGGTCCAGCTTCAACTGCATTCGGCGGCGTTTCGATTCGGTTTCCAGCGACAAGATCGTGCGGGTAAACACATCCAGCAGCACCAACCGCATGTTGACGTACTTGGGCTGCTTTAACATCTATTGCCCCAACAACCACAGTAAATACTTTAGTTACAAGGAATACACATATTATCGAACGGGTTGGACCTTGAAATGGGATACCAACTTTGCGGCCACGTCGTCAAAGGTAGATATCACGGCGGGTACCCCGCTGTTGGTCACGTTCTCTTCTTTCAACGCGTCCTACACGCTTATGTGAACATCACGACACATAAGCATGGTGTTTGGCCTAGTACTTCGAGGCATAGAATGCTCTGCATCATGGCACTCAACTCGTTCCGGATGGCATTCTTGGTGAGGCGATGGTCGCGAATGTACTTCAAGTAATCTTGCACGATCGAGCTGTCGTCTTCTGCATACGCGCCAAAGTTGGGCATGTTGTAATGCCGAGGCGACGGTAGTTTCCGCGCGGCCGCACTCGGACTTGGATCTGACGGCAACACTGCGGATTTATGGTTGTTGTTAGATCGACCCCAAAGTCCAAAAAGCCACTTGTGCTGCTTGGGCACCGTCTGCAAGGCGGGGATCATGTCGTGGCCAGTTTCCAACGGCTTGATGGGCGTTTCAATTGCAGCCAGGGGCGGAAGGGATGATACAAGCGACGCGGAAGGATGATGGTCGGTTGTCTTGGCTTGGCAATACGCTCGATACGCTTTCAGGTCACTCAAAATGTCCCCAAACGGCTTGGCAAAGTCGACAAGAAACGGCTCACTGGTCCGCATACCCCCCAGTCCGATGCCAAGGAACGGCCGACTACTCCGTTGACACGACTCCACCAACAGCGCTTCCAAATCAGACTTCCACAACTGATCGAGCCATCGCATGCACAGATGCAGCGATCCTCCAGCCGATGCATCGGCCACCGTCGTGTGACTCACGGAACAAAACACGTAAGCAAACCACGCCGCCATCCACTCATCCATGTCCAAATGAGCACTGACTAGCAGCGCTGGGTTTAGTTTAGGAAAGTACGCGAGCAGCGTCGGGATCAAGGCCTGAGTAATCACTGGATCGTCTCTTGATACTGGTTGCTGCCTTGCTTTGTCTTCGCGTAAATCCAGTTGCATCAGGCCAGTCAGATAACACCGGATCGCTACTCGCCGGCGTTAGCATGATAATAATCATACTGCATCCTCCTTGCATAATATAAATATGTACTCGTACCGAATAGTGAAAACTTGCGCACACAGTCAAACAACCGCACGTGCAGCGTATCGTCCATCTTGTAGATACAATCTTCATGCGGGAGTAGCACGAGTTGGAGGTATTTCATCGCGGCTACGCCAAATGAATCCGACGTTTCCGTCGGATGATTGCTGAAGTCTGTGGGCTGGAATTGATCAAACAAGTCAACCCATCCATTCACGGTCACAATCGATTCCGCACAAATATCCCGCGCTTGGGTCGTCGTGGCCACGGTTGTCAGCAGGTGAAAAATCTCGGCTGCATATGTTTGATCTGATACGTCTTGTGTGTCGACCAACATGGGGTTCTTCATACACTGCATCAAAAGGGCTTGCTGGGTCGACGTTGACGAGACAGCCACGTCTTTTAAAAATGTCAGATACCGCGCGTCATTTGACCGGTGCTTGTAATACACACTCCACCGGACAAACTGCACCAGCACATCGTGCGGGATCGCATCGCACAAGTCGTTGCTGTAGATCGCGAGCAACACGTGTTGGGCCGACGGCAATGCTTCGACAAACTCGACCAACGTCATGGCAAACTCGGCCACAGCTTGCACGTTAGTGGTACAATACGCGAGCAGAAACTCCATACAACCGTCGTACACGTTTCGAATGGCGCCGCGTTGCTGGTCTTGAAGCACGTCGTGTACCAATGACGAGGTCGCCGCTGCCTTTTGTGGACTGGTCGGAGACACCGTCGATTTGGAAGGAAACAACTCGTGAAAGTAGTGGCTGCCAGAGTAAATCATGGCCATGACATACGTTAGAACGTCCAAATTCGAGATCAGTCTGGTCATGTCGTCCGTGCTTTGCATGAGGCCGTTGAGCGACTTGAGCAACACGCATGCCCGCGCGGCAGCGTCAAAGTCCCCAGAGGACGTCAGGTCCATCCACACTTCAGTGGTCTCGGCCAAGTGGCGCAACTGATTCACGTCGGCTTGGAGCTTGGCGTATACGTGCACGGTGTTGTCATTTACAAGCAGAAACACGTGGTCGAGCGCTTTGATGAGTTGCTCGTGCTGGTTGAACTGGCGGTACAGCAACTCGAGCGCCTTGGACACGAGTAACGGGTGCTCGTACATGAGCGTCTGCAGCAGAATCGTATCGAGGCGCCGATGGTTGGCAAGGGTCTGGAGCGAGTACTCACACGTCAAGTGAAACGTGCGCTGGGCCAGCGCTTGGGCCAATGGCGACAAGTCACTTGCGACCATGCTACCACTGCCGAGTCGATTGCGCTCTTTCACATATGACAGCACGAGCGACAGCTGGTAATCCAACCGCAGCGCATCCACGCGAAGCAACGTGGCGCAAATGCAGTCCTTGATCTCCATCACAATCGTGTTGCCTTCGCTCGCTTTGAATCGGGACACGGTCGTTTGACAAGGTTGGTGGGCACCTCGAGGTTTGGTTCCCATGTACGACAATCGCTTCATGGGTCTGTACGGGAGGGGTGGGTATGCGTCGCTGTACTGCCTCGAAAACGGATTCTTGGTCCGCTGGACGCTGTTTTCAAACAACGGCACTGCGTACTCGACCGGCTGACTCGTTCCATCGTCGTCCTGGTGTTTCAGCAAGATCGTGTCGGTGCGGCAGTCTAGCAGGTCCACAAGGTGCCCCACGAGTTCCTGCAAGTCGCTGTGGAACATGCCAAACTCGACCAGCTTTTGACACGTCCGAAGCATGGCGAGCGTCAATTCGTTGCGCGCGAGTTCGCCGACCCCAACCACAATCACGCCTTTGCGCCTTGCAATGTAGTCCATGAGAAGGTCCTTCACTTGGCGAAAGAACTCGCGATCTTCTAGCGCGTACTTGGTCGTGTCCACCTGTGGAATTTGAATCATCGTCATCGCCGTGTCTTTCCAAATCCGCGTGTAGTTGGGACTGGCGACGGGGGTTTGCGGGTCGCAGTCGATGTGGATCACCAGGAGCAAGTTCATGAGCACCGCACGGATCGACCTTGCCAGCTTGACGTCTTGCACACACGCCAAGAGGCACTTTCGCGGAAACTTGTCCTTGAGGATCTCAATGCACTTGTAGTTGCGGTCCATGCACAACGCCACGTACAGCTGCAAGAGTCCGTAAAAGTACGGCGCCAGCGTCGTGTGCAGATTGGACTTGTAATACTCGTCGTAAAAGTCCTTCAACGGCTTCCACTCGTTGCCGCGTCGCGTAGGCAAACACACTTCAAACGTGTTGGTGTGCGTGGGTCGGGTTTGGATCAAAATAGCGTCCTTGTACCCTTCCGACGGAACAAAGATTAAGTCGCAGATCTTTTCCTGGACCTTGGGCACCGCCAAGCCGTTTGCTGTGCACAACACGACTAGGAACTGCACGTATCGGTACGACTTGCCTTGGCGTTGGATCAAGTCGAGAAAGTCTCGGATGATTTTCGAAAACGACTTGAATTCCCCCGACAAGTGGAACTTTTCCTGGATCAAATACGACAGCGGGAACGACGCTTTGAACCCGTGGCCTAGCATTTTCATGAGCACCGACAGCGCCCGCCCGCAACTCAATGCGTCCGACGGTTTGCACGACGAAAACATGCGGAAGAGCAGCATGTTGGAGGCGCGAACGATTTGGAAAATGGTCGTCATGCAAGTCTCGCTGAGGCAAAACCGACCCGGCGGTGGAGTCGATATCGAGTCGTGACTGGCTTCGTCGCTCCCGTCGTCCAATTCGACCAGCGTCATTGAGATGTTGCTCTGCATCGGATCGTACGCAGGTCTAGAGTCGGGTCGGAACAAGCTCACATATGCCATGGTGAATGGCCCGCCCCACGGATCGAACGGCGCTTCCAGCATCCGCGTGACCAGTTCCATGTACTGGTGTTTGCGGAGCAACGACTGCCGCCGGGGGTCTTGGGTCGTATCTTGGAATGCAAACGACTTCATCGCGTCCACGGCCGCCAATACATCCAAGAGGAACGTTTCGGTCGAAGTACACACTTGAACGATCGGGGATGTTGTGGCGTCGAAGAACTGAACGAATCGCTTCAACATGCGGCGGTACGAAGTCAGCAACATGACATCGTGCACTTCAACTTGGGGCACGGACACCAACTTGAACGCGTCTTCGTCGTTGGGACATGATATGCCTTCCACAGGACAGGACAGCATCGATGAGGCCGCCGAACCTTCCGATGACAGTTGCAGTATGTTGGGGGTATTTGCAGCAGCATGCAAGAATGCAGCGCTGTCGACATGTTGGATTTGCACGACGCTGTCATGGGCCACCACCGATCTAGTGACGGATAACATGTTAGGTATGAACACTATCCATAGTGAACAACAACCCAACTCCGAAAGACCGCTCATGCATGGACATGGTCATTCCCATATCTCTTTACACATGAACATTTGAATTCTATATATTATCATTCAAATCATCTGTTCAAACCAACACATTGAACAATACGAGAATCACAGCAAACGTACTACTAAATCACCGAAACATCGACTTGAGGCATGCATTCAACCGAACAATAGTCACTTGTTTCTTTACATGAATACATGAATATATATATATATATACTAGTATATGTTTGTGTGTACCGAATATTTACGTGGGTCATGGGTCGAAACGTAAACATTTGCGGTGTGCGCTGGGCCACCGCCATCATGTTGGTCGTGGTGTTGTCGTTCAAGGCCAAGTATTTCCCCGTGGTGACATGGCGGATGCACACGCGTTTGGTCCAGTGAATTCCCCCTCCTTCAAACACACGACTGCATTCGACCTCCCATAAAGTGTCGGGCGACAGCTACTCGAGAATCTCAATTGCTCCTCTCGACGCCATACTAGCAATAGCAGTATGAATGCCAACTTACCACGCCCATCGCAGAGCTGGTGTGGTCGGTAGCGCCACACCCGTCGAGTCGAAGGGAGCTGGATGCCGAGTCATATGCGAGCCACGAGCCGGTTTCCAAATGGCAAAGTCGAAGGCATTGGCCGGCGTGGAAGCCCCCGTGGCCCGCCTTGTGACGATACGTTTCCGCTGTCGACTGCACTGCGTCGCTCGAGTCATACGGCAGCAGTCGCCATTGTATCATGGAAGTATGCGCCACGGACGCTGTCAAGAGGCGGGATGACAGCGCGGTCTGGTCAAATCGGTTCAACGATGTCTGCACGAACAACCGTGTGTCGTCGGTGGCCAACATAATCTGGTCTTGGATCTGAACCGGCTCTCCTTTTCGTCGAAGTTTGAACCTCGGCAAGAGCACAAAGTGCGATGCAGATGACCCCGACGTCAAGCAAATCTACAGCATCACAATCATATACTATGCAGCTGGAGCAAAGTAACCTCAAGAAAGGGGTGGCGTATCACTTTAAGTGAATGATGAAGAGAGTCAGCCAACCAAAAACAAGGGGTAATTAGCGCTTGAAACGAATGATCACACATATATATGCATACATTGAACCATCTAAAGCCAATGTAGGCATGGCTGGTATCGGCCCACGTTGGGCCAGTATACATAGGTTGCGTTGTACTTACGTCAAGGGAGTCGGACGTGTCGTATGAAGATGGTGTTGTGGAGAGAAACTTGCCCGATTTAATATGGCGCAATTGGATGCCCTGCACAATACGGCAAACATGAGCACATTCACTCACGAGTTCGACGAGGCAATCCGACCTGGCCGTAGTTGACGTGTTTGCCATGAGAATGGGAGTACGCCGTGGCGTTCAGGCGCTTCTCGGACTCGCTCTTGAAGCGCATTTCCGACAACGGGTTTGAAAACCCAGAAAGGCCATCTTTCTTGGTCAGTTGCGCTTTCTCGAACGCAAGTGTGGCATCGTAGTTCATCTTTGGCAACACCTATGCACAGTACACACGTGCAGTTGAATGCGACATTCCATGTATGGATATGCCCGAGGATACCTCGAACAAGCAATCCTTGAAGTGGCATCCGACGAGCTGACCGTCATGCTGCTTTTGATCGTCGAACAACGCCGGGGACAACGTTCGTTCCAAGCGCACATCACACGCGGTGAATCCCTCGGACGCCATGACTCCGCTTCGATCGTTTGCCATTAAGGACAGTACCATTCCAAACTCGAGGAAACCTATCCCGTCGGTACCGACACGGAAAGGCCCGACGTCCATCAAACCGCCCCCATCGCCTCGAAACGTTGATGCGAGGAAGGGGGCTTCGTCCGACACGGCACCAGCATGATGCTGCGGCCGTATGGAGTTGGGCATGGCCGTGTCCACCGTCAGTCGATGGAGAATGGCGCTTCTCTTCCGCTTCCCCGACGTCATCCTCGCGCGCGTCTTTTCTCTGGATTCGATCTTCCAAAAGCGATCTTCTAGCAGAGCCTATCCGGATACGGATTCACACTTCGAAATGTCAGCTCGACATCTATCCGGATATATCCCTTCACATTCGAACAGAATCAATTCCACCTTCTGACGGCGCGTCCGTGGCGTATACTCCCACGACGCAATGATGCCTGCTGCCATATGACAGGACATGCGAAGTGGCCGGCGTCCATTTGGGGGACCGCTCACGGTTTGCGTACGTCCGATTCGCTGGGCGTGTCGACAATGGATGATGGACCTGTACTGCGATGACGCTATCTCGAGTGCAGCCGCGTGGTTTGTGTGCTGTGGGTGGTGGTGTGGGATGCCAAGACCATGCACCCCCGGGGCTGCTGGGTCTATCGATTGGCGGAGCTATGCTTTTCGTTCCACGTATTGGACGTTGTGAATCGATCCAGTGAGTTGCGATACTATGTGCTACCCTGGAAGAGCCTGCTGCACATGTTGGTCTTGCACCTGCTATTCGCCACGTATATGGGTTTGTCGGCCATGAATAGTTACACTATGCTTCCTTCCTGGGCGACTTTTAGACTAGACAGGACCACGACAGTTGTATTTACAACGGCTTTAGCGTTACTTTGTTGTGCTCCAACACTGGTTCCACCCCCATTTTCGATAGATCCACGCGGGACACTACTTGCTGGGGCGCCAACGCTCGAATATACGCTTGATTTTGCTCGTTTCCTAAATATATATTGTCAAATATATATATATATATATTTCAAGAATCATAAGTATATATATATGTCCACCACTTTTGCATACCTTCGCACACATGACGCAGCGCCACGAGCGCCCATTCGCGAATCATGGGGTTGTTCGGGTCGATGTTACAACTATTAGCACAAATATCACCGTCACAATATATATATATATATATATATATATTTCAAACCGTCATGCCATATATATATATATATTGTCAATTCGAATCGATCGACCAATCAAAAATGAAAACACTAATCAAGTAGCCAATCAAATGCTCTCGCTTCAACTATTCCCCATCGAATTTATGTGTGCCTTCTATTAGTGTGAAATGATTGGTCCATTGTTCCATCCAATCGATCGATTGTGAACGAATCAGTCCACAATAATCCAAATTTTGGCGGAAAGCACAATATATATATATATATATATATGTGTACCTGTTGAGTAGCACTTCTAGACCGCCACATGCCCGCAATGCATCTTGCACAGAAGGGTTACGATGGGCCATATTACCCAGCACTCGAACTCCAGCTGATCTGTACCCAAAGGTCTCATCTTGAACAACGTCATCTCCTGACAAGGCGGCGGCGGCATTGGTTTCCCGCGCATGAGTCGGGGATAAACGTTGGAGTTGGGCGATTAATACTGGGATAAACGTCAGAACGTTCTCGGAATGTTCTTCAACACATGCAGAAGACGTCAACGTGCCGAGGATGCGCAGCATCAACTTGGACGATTCGGTTTCCATCACATTCCACATGGCTTGGCGGTCGGCGGATACTGCTGCGTTAACGTCGTTTTTGTTTGACGGGGCCTCGTTCGGGACATGCAGGCCCGTGTATTCGGCGCACAAAAACGCAATCAAGTCGTCGTTGGACCTGCTAGACTCGACACCATCGACGGGACTGCTGCTATCATCGGGTGCCACCACGAGGTCCACCATGCGTAGCAATAGCATTTGCTCGGGTGTTAATTTCGACCAGAGGGTGCTATAACGATACAATATGGTGGCGTCACGGGAATTCAAAATGAACGTTAACGATATACACACACAACAACAAATCATAAAAAACAGATGTTAGGTAGATAGACGTGTTCCAACTATTATACGAATATATATTGTGCTTTCGAGTGAAAAATTTCGTGTTGTGGCGTGGTTTCTCGTTGGAATTTAAATCGATTTGATTGGCTACTTCAGATGAGCTCAAAATTATTAGCCAATCAAAACCTTCTCAATGAAATTTAACCAATCAGATCGATTGTGGATCGGTTTGGTCGGCGCGATTCGATTGCTCCCCCTCCCCAAATTTGTATCAAATCGACAATATTGTATTTGTGTTTATTCCAACTATTATACGAATATATATATATATATATATGTGTTTATTCTAAATTGGAGCGACATGGAGAATGAATCGACACAACCAAATAAATGTACACACGAATTGAGCCAATCAGATTGCAGGAAACCATCATCAACGTTTTTAATTAGTGTGTGACTTCAATTAGTGTGATACCAAGCACCACAGGACTCGATTTTGCATACAAATTCATAGTAACGAATCGATCGATAGATTTGGCAAAGAATCAGCACCAAACGTAAATTTTGGGGCAAAAAATAGACAATATATACAAACGTCATTCGAAAATGGACACACATACTACACCCGAAAAACAAAATGGACGTTAACGGTTCGAGACGGCGACTGTATGTATATTATACCTAAGCAGGGACGCGCTCAGGTTTCGATACAAATCGGCAGTGTAATGGCGCTTAACAAGGACTTGAAAGATCATGGTGATCCATTCCAACGCTGGGTCACTTTCGTCTTGGCTTTGGAAGGATAAGCATCGTTGGAGCAACAGAATCACGATTTGGCGCGACTTCACCTACTCCGTCATGCCGTTAACGTCTGTTTTGATTCGACGTGACAACCAACATATAATGGTACCAAGTCTGTGGTTCGAATAGCATGCGGCGGATGCAAACAATTTAGCACGACCGCGGCGGCGTACGCGAGTACTTTGCGGTACTTTTGGCACTCGACGAGCACTTTCTAGAGCAATTTCAATGACAATATGAACCAAGGATAGCAACGGTAAGTACCTCCAGTAAATGGGGGTGAAATGCTGGCCATAGAATGTCCTGGTTGGCTGTGTGATGGACAGTCATATTCGCAACGAATTGCAGCATCACTTGCATGCAGGTCACGATCACAGCATGCAATTCCTCGTCGTGCGAACAGTCCAGATACCCGATCATTCCTGTGAGCACGTTCGTGGTCTAATGGAAGGGAACGTCAGTGACAAATATCAGAAGAGTCTACACATACGTACGAACGGCAAGACCGCCTTCAACTTGGTCTGGTTGATGGGAGAAGACGCGCAGATGTTGCGCAGAACGCGGTACATGGCGAGCAGGACGTTCACATGCGTTGATGCTGCATCGGAATCGTCGAGGAATGCAGAGCGCGAGGGTATGTCGGTGGCGGCAGAGTCTGACGTTGTGGTGGTGTAAGAGTACGAGAGACCGTCGTCGTCGTCGTCGTCGATGGCCGCGACACCTTGGTCGATGGTCTAGGATACAAGGAGATCGTTGTGGTTGACAGCCTCTATGAGCACACATGTACACACACACCGAAGGACTGGATCCATCGAGGTGTTGAAGTGCAAGCCAGCGAGAGGTCAGGAACGGAAGGAACGAGCTGTCGTCGATGGTGGAGGTTTCGACTTGTTCTCGGAAGGATACGTTTGAGGATTGCCTCGCACATTCGGTCAAGACATGGATGATATCGTCATCGTTTACATCTTGCGGGGCTGCCAACAGACCTTCGAGCGACCGCACTCCCGACATGGATCACCAACGCTTTGATTAGGGCTTGCTTATGTTTATGATCCACCAATAAGATCCTTTTTCAAGAACATTCCTGGTATTCCATTGGCTAAAATATATTTTGCCAGAAAGGCTACATAAGAAGCTTCATTCTGAAGCCTGATTGGACAGCCGGCAATGAAATTCAATTGAATTTTGACAAATGAAGCAAACCTATTTCGTATAAATTGTATCGGATTGGCTAAAATACAACAATAATCTGATCTTCGAATATCATTCGTTCGAACTATTACTGCAGTATTGTCTGAATGTTAGCACATTTTGCATTATGCCCTGACAAATATCGCCCTACACCTTGGTTTGAGGCCAATTGCACCAGATCTGGCGCAAGTAAGTACCGGTAAGACCTAAAGTTACTCTGGGAGTATTCATATGAGATAGCAGCTACTGTACCTAAATCTGAACTTGACCATTACTGGTGTTGTCCTTTTCAATGAAATTTGGACTTGACAGCAAATTCGAGAACCAGTTTGAGTCATATTTTACTGCAAGCTTATTCACATTTGAAGATTTTCACGGGGCCAACCTGTGGGGCTAAGTTGATCTTTCTCGTCAGTGCACTTTGATTGGCAATGACATTCTCAAATACATTTGTCAAGTACATTCGATTCTACTCGAAAGTACGGATTTGACAATACAGTACATATTGGTAGCCACTTCCACCACGCAACGTGGCAAATATAACGTTTCAGTTCATGACTTTCCACAACATAGTAACGCTTATGATATATTGAACAAGCTGTGCCGAAACTCTTTCAAGTGGCATTAGACCCTTGCATTAACTAAGTCCATCTTTGCGGAGAGGAACTTTAGGTTCAGAATATATATTGTCAAAACCGGTAGGATCTTGTCGTGGCGATGTGTAGTAAAGTTCATTCTCCAATTACACCACAAGCACCATGGTGTCCATGAGCAAAACTCTACTAGGACTGCTGGTCCTAGCTTCAGCTCACGTAGCTACTCCCCAACGACCAACCACCACCCCCACTCCACCTAGAACACCTGCACCTACTCCACCTCGAAACCCTGCATCGACCCCACCACGCACCCCTGCGCCAACCCCTGCACCAACACCACCGCGTACGCCTGCACGTACCCCAGCCCCTACCCCCGCACCTACTCCTGCACCAACTCCAGCCCCTACTCCTGCACCAACCCCAGCCCCTACTCCAGCACCAACTCCTGCACCTACTCCTGCACCTACTCCTGCACCAACTCCTGCACCTACTCCTGCACCAACTCCTGCACCTACCCCCGCACCAACTCCTGCACCTACCCCCGCACCAACTCCTGCACCTACCCCCGCACCAACTCCTGCACCTACCCCAGCCCCTACTCCTGCACCTACCCCAGCCCCTACTCCTGCACCTACTCCTGCACCAACTCCCGCACCAACTCCTGCACCAACTCCAGCCCCTACTCCTGCACCAACCCCAGCCCCTACTCCAGCACCAACTCCTGCACCTACTCCTGCACCTACTCCTGCACCAACTCCTGCACCTACTCCTGCACCAACTCCTGCACCTACCCCCGCACCAACTCCTGCACCTACCCCCGCACCAACTCCTGCACCTACCCCCGCACCAACTCCTGCACCTACCCC
>NW_009798354.1:102675-104034 GCF_000520075.1 Aphanomyces astaci | reverse complement strand
TTTGGAAATGACATTGCCAGTTCCCAGCGGGCATCCAGTGACAGTTGTTGTGAGGATTGCAAGGGAACGAGTGGCTGCCTAGCGTACTCGTGGACCGACTACAACGGCGGCACGTGCTGGCTCAAGTCTGCTACGGGCTCGCCGATTCCCCGAGTAGGAGTGGTCTCAGGCGTACTCTTCTAAGCTTGCGTTCGATTGCGCTTTTGCCCAAATATGGATAATTATTCCATGCATGTGATAAATCTCAAACACTTCTGTTGCACGGCGAACAATCACATAGGATCTTACAGACTGTACTGTGGACGACGCTGTGATCAGGAAGTTACTTCTAGTACTGTATTAGCCTGCTTTAAGGTCGAAAATGATAGAACTGGATGAGCTCCTCAAGGCTGCTCCTCAAGGCTGCAACATCACAGATGTATAATGATTGTCAAATCCAGTTGGAAGCTAGATCCGCTAGCAGAATTGGCTGAAAACCACAATACAGTATGAACTATGACAAGAACTGGTTGATCGTTGTGTTGTTGTGGCGTCGTAGGGATTTTCTTATGTACTCCCCAACCCCCTATAAGGTCACTTCATTGGCAACCTCCCTGGAAGGCAACGTCTGGGACGCATTTGGGGGGCTTCATTCACGAACGATGACATTCGAGGTGTCTTCACGCGGCGGCAGGTTCCCCCTTGTCGCCTTTTCACTGCAGTGTAAGAGCGTGGTCTGTGAAAAACCATCCACGCTTTAAGGCAGGGATGTTATCCGAACTATTTTCGAGGATTCTGAAAATATATCAAAAATATATCTTAATTTCTATCGAAAACGTGCAAAAGCAGGAACGGTCACTCAAAAGCAGGGATGAATCATCCCTGCTTCAACTCAGGCGTCCCTGCTTTTGACGTTCTGTTATCCGGAAGAATTCACGTTTTAGCCAATCAGGAGTCGTATATGCGTGGATACTTCAAAAAGCGTGGACGGGAATGTTCGCAGACCAGCCCCTAAGTAGCTGTATTTCAGGTGAAATGCTAGCTCGTACTTGACTGGGTTGGGCGGGCAGCCATATTAGGCCGTGTTCGGACACTCCAGAATCCGGATTATGCAAATCTAGGTTTTTGAATCCGGATTATGTCAAAAGTTGCACGAACACGATTCGAACTCTCCCACCCAAATGCCGAAAATTCACAAGAATACTGGTATTCTATTGGCCACATCCTGGTAATTGGATCTATATCATTGGTCAACATTGGTTTTTGCTCCTTTTCATTGGCTCCACTATCTATGACTGCTCTTTTTAGGCATTTGACAGTCAGGTAAAACGAAATACAATGTGCTATTGCGCTTTCGAGTGAAATTTCGTGTTGTGGCGT
>NW_009798354.1:101390-102575 GCF_000520075.1 Aphanomyces astaci | reverse complement strand
ACTCCTGCACCTACTCCTGCACCTACCCCCGCACCTACTCCTGCACCTACTCCTGCACCTACCCCCGCACCTACTCCTGCACCAACTCCAGCCCCTACCCCCGCACCTACTCCTGCACCAACTCCAGCCTCTACTCCTGCACCAACTCCTGCACCTACCCCCGCACCAACTCCTGCACCAACTCCAGCCCCTACTCCTGCACCAACCCCTGCCCCTACTCCAGCACCAACTCCTGCACCTACTCCTGCACCTACCCCCGCACCTACTCCTGCACCAACTCCAGCCCCTACCCCCGCACCTACTCCTGCACCAACTCCAGCCTCTACTCCTGCACCAACTCCTGCACCTACCCCCGCACCAACTCCTGCACCAACTCCAGCCCCTACTCCTGCACCAACCCCTGCCCCTACTCCAGCACCAACTCCTGCACCTACTCCTGCACCTACCCCCGCACCTACCCCTGTACCGACAACGACGATCACACCCGTATGCAGCGGTATCGAAGACAACGTCGACTACTTCGGGCACGACATTGATTCAACGTCTCAGTCGTCTGCTGAATTCTGCTGCTCTGACTGCAAAGCCACTGCTGGGTGTAGGCTATTTGTCTGGACAGACTACAATGGGGGGACCTGTTGGTTGAAGAGCGAAGTTGGGGCCAAGTCTTTCGTCGCTGGAGCCAAGGCTTCGATTGTGGTGACTACCCCAGCCCCTACTCCTGCACCCACCCCGTCGATCACACCCGTGTGCAGCGGTATTGAAGACAACGTCGACTACTTTGGAAACGACATTGCTTCAACGTCTCAGTCGTCTGCTGAATTTTGCTGCTCTGACTGCAAAGCCACTGCTGGGTGTAACCTGTTTGTCTGGACAGACTACAATGGGGGGACCTGTTGGTTGAAGAGCGAAGTTGGGGCCAAGTCTTTCGTCGCTGGAGCCAAGGCTTCGATTGTGGTGACTACCCCAGCCCCTACTCCTGCACCCACCCCGTCGATCACACCCGTGTGCAGCGGTATTGAAGACAACGTCGACTACTTTGGAAACGACATTGCTTCAACGTCTCAGTCGTCAGCTGAATTTTGCTGCTCTGACTGCAAAGCCACTGCTGGGTGTAACCTGTTTGTCTGGACAGACTACAATGGGGGGACCTGTTGGTTGAAGAGCGAAGTTGGGGCCAAGTCTTTC
>NW_009798354.1:96323-98705 GCF_000520075.1 Aphanomyces astaci | reverse complement strand
GTTGGGGCCAAGATATACCTATCTGGTGCCAAAGCTGCCATCGTCGAGGCGTCTTGCAGTCAACAAGTGGACGTGGATTACCTTGGAAATGACATTGCCAGTTCCCAGCGGGCATCCAGTGACAGTTGTTGCGAGGATTGCAAGGGAACGAGTGGCTGCCTAGCGTACTCGTGGACCGACTACAACGGCGGCACGTGCTGGCTCAAGTCTGCTACGGGCTCGCCGATTCCCCGAGTAGGAGTGGTCTCAGGCGTACTCTTCTAAGCTTGCGTTCGATTGCGATTTTGCCCAAATATGGATAATTATTCCATGCATGTGATAAATCTCAAACACTTCTGTTGCACGGCGAACAATCACATAGGATCTTACAGACTGTACTGTGGACGACGCTGTGATCAGGATATTACTGCTCGTACTGTATTAGCCTGCTTTAAGGTCGAAAATGATCGAACTGGATGAGCTCCTCAAGGCTGCAACATCACAGATGTATAATGATTGTCAAATCCAGTTGGAAGCTAGATTCGCTAGCAGAATTGGCTGAAAACCACAATACTAGTCATCACGCGGCGGCAGGTTCCCCCTTGTCGCCTTTTGACTACAGTGTAGGTAGCTGTATTTCAGGCGAAATGCTAGTTCGTACTTGACTGGGTGGGGTGGACAGCCATATTAGGTTTCCGTAACGTTGCGTTTTACAAGTGAGGTATTGGTATACGATACATATCTGCACAGGCCAGTGCGATTTGTTCGACTGGAAACACTCGAAAAGGCAAAATAATGCTGGTTAAAAGCACTTGGCTGTTGGTATACGACGTGAACGCTCAGGCTCCTAGTATACTATATATGTAGTAGTACTATACCCGATCAATTCGTAGCCATCGTTAATACAGAACGACTGCACTCCTGAACCCCTAAACGTGGGGATAAATATGGCACACATACTACGTTTTGATGAGGGCTTTTTGATTTGTTGTTTGAATTCCCCTTGTGAACCGATCCGCACGACGTACTCTTCATCGTCGGCTCGTACAACTTGTACAGATACACTTGAATCAACCCAAGGCGAGACCCAAGAGGTTCCCAATCCATTCCGCTGGTTTGGCTAGCATTCGACGCTGTCATACCCAGTAGCAACTTGAACCGACTTGGCTTTGAAATTTACCGGTAGTGGGAGGTTTATGTTGCTTTAGTCCGTTGAAACGACAACGCGAATGTCATTGTTGTGACTCACAATTGGCATTTTGTTGGGACATTTGAGAATCGTGAAGCAGTTTCACAATCCGTAACGGCCTTTTGATTTACGTTTCTGGATTCATTTATTCGAAATGATATAAATGGTTGAGTAATCGAATCAGTACGGATAATATCCTTGGATCAATACGGATAATAAATTGATATGAAGTGGTGCTGCACCCTTCCCCATGTCCAGCATAAGTGAACCAATGTGCTGTACTTTGAGCTCGAAGTCGCCACGGGGTACTTTACAGTTAGGTCGCCGAGGGAAAAATTCCCCGTCCGATTGGACGCCACAGTACAGTGCCTGCCTCAATAGTATCAAGACGACATACAACTACAATGTAAGAGCCCCGAGCCTCCACAACCCCGAAACCCCGCAATTCTTGCTTTAGCCAGAGTAATGCGGTCCAGTGTGTTAACGTCCATTTTGTTGTTTACTAGTATTTTGAATTCGCTATAAACTTGCAAAATTCGCGTGGTTTGTCTAGTCAAAATTGAATCACGCTGGAGTTCTGATTGGTTGAATATACTTGTCCTTTCTGTAAGAGCCAATCAAGTCCACTCATAAATGGATTAGCCAATAGCGTCGATTCGTGATTCGATTCGGCGGCGAGATTCGATTCGACAGGGTCTGGAAATTCGTATCGAATCCACAATATTGTCCTTTTCCCCAAAATTTGGACTTTTGTGCTGATTCGCTAAATCTATTGATCGATACATACTCTTTATGACATGGAAGGACAGTTATCCGGAATCCGGTTAAAATTTGTTATACGGATTTAACCGGTTGATGTTGTCCTGATCATGCAGCCCCCCCCACACACAAGGGCTGCTGACAAAAGTTTTAGGCACCCCAAAGGCTCTTACGCTGGTCTATCATTGAACGGCATCGCACGTGTAGGGCTTTGCGCCACAAAAACCTGCGGTCGGTTTTGGAGGTCTGCCTTTAATGTGACGCATTCGACATTGAGGCAATGTGAACAATGGATGTCGGATGTATTTGAATTTTGAGCTGTACCGCATGCACTTTTTCGGCAAGGACATGGTGTGACGCATTGCGACTGGCAGTTGTCACTTGGTAGGCAGATTCCGTTGAAGTCATTATGGAAAGTCACTGTATTGCAAGGACGTCCCTGGAAATGAGACTAA
>NW_009798354.1:89558-92994 GCF_000520075.1 Aphanomyces astaci | reverse complement strand
CGATTTGATTGGCTACATGAGCTCAAATTATTAGCCAATCAAAACCTTCTCAATGAAATTCAACCAATCAGATCGATTGTGGATCGGTTTGGTCGGCGCGATTCGATTGCACCCCCTCCCCAAATTTGTATCAAATCGACAATATTTTGAATTATTCAAGTATTCTGACCAAAATGTTGCAGCACGTCATGCACGAAAATCGGCCATGTAGACGCTTTCTTGGCGGCGATTGCGCCGGGTTTACAGAATACGACGCGTTCCGCTGCAAGCGTAGTGCGAGATTATAGCGTGATCATAGACGAAGAAGTACATGTAGCTACATATCATATAACTTTACTGGAGGGCAAGATATCCACTTTCGATTTCTTGTTTGAATTCCCCTTGTGAACCGATCCGCACGACGTACTCTTCATCGTCGGCTCGTACAACTTGTACAGATACACTTGAATCCGTCCAAGGCGAGACCCAAGAGGTTCCCAATCCATTCCGCTGGTTTGGCTAGGATTCGACGTTGTCATATCCAGTAGCAACTTGAACCGACTTGGCTTTGAAATTTACCGGTGGTGGGAAGTTTATTGTTGATTTCGTCCGTTGAAACGACGACACGAGTGCCATTGTAGCGACTCACAATTGGCATTTGGTTTCTATAGGTAGAGGGACATTTGAGATCGTGAAGCAGTTTCACAATCCGTAACGGCTTTTTGATTTACGTTTCTGGATTCTTTTATTCGAAATGATATAAATGGTTGAGTAGTCGAATCAGTACGGATAATATCCTTGGATCAGTACGGATAATAAGCTTGATTCCACATGTCCATCATAAGTGAACCAAGGTGCAGTACTTTGAGCTCGAAGTCGCGCCACGCGGTACTTTAGGTCGTCGTGGGAAAAATTCGCGGTCCGATTGGACGCCACGGCACAGTACCTCCATAGTATGTAAAGAGCCCACCGCATCCCAACTCGCCATCCCTAAAAATCATTACTACAGTTGTACCTCATAGTTACGGATACTACGTAGAATTTGGGGACTTATCCGGGTGATTTTGTCTCCATTTGCCTCGGACATCCCAAAAAGTGCAAATTATTGTATTGTCATCGGAAATCGTAGGCCAGGTGGCCTGCTGCACTTGATTGGGAAAAATCACGAAAAACCCTACAGATTGCTTCAAGTTGGTTTTGCTCAGCTTTGCGGCTTGGACATTGAGACGCAATGCCCAAGCTGTGTGACCACACAATACATACCGTAGGCATTTAGTAGGTGATGTGATGTGTGATGTAAAAGTTAGCTTTGTGGCTTGGTATACTTACGCACCATAGCATTAGGTGCGGGCCGCGAAATGCGATGCTTGTGAAGTACCTCTGTGTGTGCGTGCAAAGTGATGAGCTGTATTCGGGGCCAAGTACGGACTTAGTAGTCCTGATGTGAAATGCATACAGGACCTTATTCTCGAAACAACTCCTGTTGGCGGTGCGTGCAGTGCTCGCGGTGGGACACCCACGGTTTACTATTACGCAGTAAAGTTGAGATCACTGAGCGGGCAAAGGTCAGCGGCAAACTAGAGACAGTACCCTAACGAAGTCAACTACGAAATCTAAGATTGCGGTGGCCTCCAGCGGCAAATAGGATTGGGCGGCTATATATTGGCCCTTTTTGGGGGCGATGGGGGGGCTTGGGGCGGGGCCGTCTAGCTCGGTGGGTGGCACCAAGTTTGTGGCACGAGACAAGAGACAGCATTTGTGCCACGTGAGGTCATTGTCGTCGAGATATTCGAGACACAACCGCATGCGACACGAGTGCCCACTTGAGGCGGATGGTGACATGTATGCATGCCAAAGCCGCATTTATTGGATTGACGGGTTCTATGTTTCATAATATGTATGCCGCCTCATCCCAGCCAGGGACTACGCTACTGTAGCTCGCAGGTCGTGTGACATCTGTAGTCATTTCACAACGCATTGACCCCTTGCAAGCATAGCATTAGCATTTTTCAGAGCGAATGAGCCACACAAATGAATAGGAAATCAGCGTAAACCAATAGACTGCATCCGTAGCGCAGTGCAATTGATTCGCCAAAGAAACAACTTCTCTCCGCTTACTTGGTTTAACATGGCGACCATTAACCTCGCCAAAGATGCAGTGCAAGCATCGCGGTGATCATATCTTGAGGTCATGTATATTTCAGCCAATTATAGGCGTGCAATATGGAGTAGGATGCGTGGCCTACGATTTCGCAAAACCGTTCGCTACTTGACCCGTTATATGAGTTATTGTATGGTGCGAAAATGTAGGCCAGCTGTCCTACGTCTCTCTTGATTGTTGTATATCTGGCGTACAAAATCTGATGAATGAATATGAAATAGAAGTCAGAAAATTTTGTGAAAAGTTGGTAGTTTATAGGTGACGAGCATCATACAATTATCTACATATGGTGCATTGGCATCCTCAGGAGGAGACGTTTTACTATTAAACGCCTCGGTTATTTCAGTTAAACCCACGTAATGTTGACGTTAAATTATTTTTACTTACGTTTTTTATCTGGTAAATAGGTTAAACATCCTGAATAATCCGGATACAATGCAAACGTTCATACGGATAAGTGCTGTATACAAAGAACAAGATATACTTGATGCTCCTTTTCGGCCAAAATGTGCCTGGCTGCATATATTTCCATACAAAAAGGCTGGTTGGTTTAAAATCTATTACTCGATCAATTTTTCACCAATCGAAATTTTGAACCGTAACTTCTGTTGTGTCTTGACCAGTTCTATCGTTATTACGGCTTATTTTCCTAAAAAATATCAATACAAAGTTGGAATTGCTGTCGAAAGACAAGGCATTTTTTTGTATGATCAAAGTAGGTGGTACAGTAAAAATTTCAGTACCTTGTAAACGGATAAAAGTTGTACGTAAGTGGTAAATCTAACTAACATTAAGGTATGGGGGTAGTACTACGTAGTAGTACTGTAGTGCATTACAGTATAGTGGTAATACCGTTAACGTTAGAAGACGTAATCGATGAACACACGAGGAGACTGCGCCCAAAGCGTAAGCGGTATACAATACCAACCTCTACCCATAGGATTGGTGGAAGTTCGTACACCAGCTTGTCCAACGCCTTTCCATTACTAGTAAGCACCTTCATCACAAAGACGTCGTGCCTCGTGACCTCGCTGTATAGAACTACTAAGAGAAGGCGGTTGATCTAGCTAGCGATGGGAAATTAGTGAATTGGTTGTTCCTCTTAGCATCAGTCATCCTCCAACGCTTCCTTGCAAACCGATGGGACCCCCGCATCAAATGGCACAATCAACAATCATTGCCACACTTCGTAATCCGTTTTCACACAACTTAGGAATCAAATGAAATTACGCGGTAATGTTATTTATACGCTCTCTATCACCCGAGCGCGCGCATGTGCTACAGCGCGGTAGTCTA
>NW_009798354.1:54410-57909 GCF_000520075.1 Aphanomyces astaci | reverse complement strand
AATATGAATGCTATTATTAATCTGAACACAAGACGAAAAAATAGTATTTATTAATATTTGGGGGATATCACAAGTTTCCAAAAGCACCGTGCCCACCTCGAAGAATAATCTTCACTGGCTAACCATTGCCCTGCCCCCTTACCGACTTCCGTTGTAGAGAAGGATTACAGCCTGGGGTACTAAGCGGACGCAGGCGCACTTGGTGGTGACGAACATTACGCTGCAGGCACCCGCAATGGGCACCAGGGGAGGAAAATTGTAATATGAGAAACTAAATTTGCTTGCCTCTCTGTGAAATGCTGGTGGTGCGCCCATACTATGCAGGACCTTGAACTTGCCTTTATTTTGGTGTGAGTTTGACCCAGCTGAAGAACATTGGCATGTGGTACGGTGAGTGTGCTAAGCCAAACCGACCAATTTGGTGGCGGGGCGCCCATACTATCTTATTACTGTTCAAATATAATATTCCTTAATCATTTTACAAATTCCTGTCTTCTCATCTGTTTTTTACACAATCAATACTCACTTCAAGTATAAAATTCGGCACATCACTGGAAATTTTGCGCAGTATTATTGTTGTGTTAAGAATGAATCGACGGAACCAAATGTAACGTTACAGAAGAATAGGCAGAAGGACTTAGCCAATCAGACTTCAGGAAACCATCATCAATGTCAAATTAGTGTGATACCAATCTCCACAGGCCACCTTTTTATGTACAAAATTCACAGTCAGCACAAAGAATCGATCGATAGATTTGGCGATTCAGCATAAAAGTCCAAATTTTGGGTAAAATGACAATAGGGTGATTTTGCAAAAGTCAATATCCCTGTGAAACTTACTGTTAACTGGAAGTTTCACAGGAGTTGTTTGTGGATGGTGCGTTTTCAATTGAGGAATTTTGGTTGAGGAATTTTGGAAGTTTGTACTGTACATAGTAACGGAATGGATGGGAACGCCGGACCTCAGCAGACCGAGCCATCTACAATTACATTTACATGTTAGTCGTCCTTTCAACCCATGCCCATCTTCACACTCGCAGTAGAAACACGATCAATGAAAGAGTCGTCATGCAGAATGTCCATGTGTGTCGAACGTTGTACGGTTGCTAGAACAGTATGTAAGGTAGCCCCAAGTAGAAATTAGTCCTAACATTATACTATCATGTAGTTCTCGCTCGATGTATTCCTTATCGGTAGCGCACAACAACATGTAATGGTTTTTTCCCAACGAAGAAGCGCTGGACATGATGCGAAGAATGACCTGCGGACGTTTGCCATAATGGCGTCTGGTTTCGCGATGTACCTAGTTTTCAAACTATAATCTACTGTACCCGACGTTCCAAGGCTCGACGTGATCGTGTAAGTCGTACTCGTGGTATTTTACACGAATGCACAAGGTGCTGTTTTGTTTGGATAGTTTCTCCACGTGAGTTATTTGACTATGCAATACTAACGTTAGTACTAGTATTATGTGTGCAACTTCACTTCGAAATACTATGTACGAAGTACTTATTACTATAATACGTAGTATTATTAATACTACGTAGTACTTAGTACTAGTAGTAAGTTAGTAGAACTATCGGTAGATTCCACATCGGAGCGTAGTACTACTACGCACTGCTAGTATCATACTAGTAGTACAGTACGTCGAACTCATTCCATATGCTCATCTGCTACTACTCTGGTCATTCCAACCTTACTGACAATACTACTGAACAGGTACAAACCACTTATAATCGACAGGGTGGATGGCACGAAATCGGTCTCGAACTTATGGTTTTGATTGGACATAAATACACAGAGGCTCGGAGTGCAATATCCACAAAGCACATGCGTATCGTTTTGCGATGAACGAGTTGGTGGTGGTATCAGAACTTACTAGGTATACAGGATTATAAATATGGTTGGAAAACCCACTTGGCATCACTTGTGCATGTATGTAGTTGTCTGTACCAACCTCTACCCATAGGATTGGTGGAAGTTCGCACACCAGCTTGTCCAACGCCTTTCCATTACTAGTAAGCACCTTCATCACAAAGACGTCGTGCCTTTCAAAATGCACGCCGCGGTCGTGACCTCGCTGTAAAGCACTACTAAGAGAAGGCGGTTGATCTAGCTAGCGACTACAAATAAACACGTAGCATGGGAAATTAGTGAATTGGTTGTTCCTCTTAGCATCAGTCATCCTCCAACGCTTCCTTGCACACCGATGGGACCCCCCCATCAAATGGTACAATCAACAATCATTGCCACACTTCGCAATCCGTTTTCACACAACTTAAGAATGAAATGAAATTACGCGGTAATGTTATTTATACGCTCTCTATCACCCGAGCGCGCGCATGTGCTGCAGTGCGGTAGTCTAGAAGGATGGAGCTTGCACTTAGGAGTGTATTTGATGGTGACATGCGCAGTGTTGGTGATCACAAGCGCTGTGCATGTCACCTCCACGCCATCATATACACTTCTACGTACAAATGAGTGTGAAAACTTGATGGCCGTTAGTGGTCAATGTAGAGAGCACAGAGTCGATGTGACATGTCAAGTGGTGATGATGTACTGCATGTACAATGGAGTGATGTGGTGGCCACATGTGCAGCAATCGTAGTCACTGGGGTAACGTTTTTGGGCATTATTCTGGAGCGTAGGGGTGCACTTAGACTACCAGTCAGTGCTCCATCACTCCACCACCCACGCTCCAGAGTAACGATAGTGGTCTTTGCCGGGGAACGGTAGTTGTGACTGCTGGGGATCCAGAAACCGTGACTGGGGTTCATTACTATGTCTACTCCTGATCTCGACAGTGAAGCTGTGAGGGGGTTAATGGAGGGATAGCTGTTGTTGTGCCATACTACGAGAGTAGAAGTTGAGGTCAAAGAAGTTGGGTTGGCAGGTTCGGTGGGTGTGGGTTGCAAGCGCTATTTGGCGAGCATACGCTGTGGCCGCAGGAGCGGTGGTGGTGGTCGTGGTAGTGTAGCCAGGTTCAAGGGTCGTCTCGTACTACTGTACTGTACTGTACGTCCTCCTAAGTGTATGTTTCGTACGCTTAGGAGGGCGGATCGAGTGCGCAGGCTCCAATGCCGTGGTTGCGTGGTAGTCACGGAGCCGAAGTGCGAATGCCAGGAAACTTAGCACCATGGCGTACTAGTACGCCAAAAAGTACTGTCTTGGACCAAGACATTACTAGTACAGTGTAGAAGCTAACTTGATGCTCAAACGAGTGCAATCTGCATTACGTTTTCCCTACTTGTTTGAACAAATAATTTCTCAAATTTAATCACTAGGCATTTGTAAGTGGAATTAATTCAAGCCTGGACAATATATGCGAAAATGTAATTGGCCAAACTGAGTTTCAGGACTCCAAAATCGCGATGCTCTTCGAAAGGCCAGGAAACTTGCATCGGACGGCGCTGGCGACAATTGCGTCGTCGTGGTGATAAAATGGGGCGGCAGTTGCGCAAATCCAGAGCTGTTAAGGGGTAGTCCTGCTACGACACGC
>NW_009798354.1:53226-54310 GCF_000520075.1 Aphanomyces astaci | reverse complement strand
GGGCGATCAAGCCGTTTACACTATAAAATTGCAACAGCAACCCAGTAGTAGTACTAGTAGTAGCTCCCACGAAGTTACTACCCAGACGACGGAAAGAACTACCTTAAACAGTAACATGTCAACATCGTTGCAAATCCCATGGACTCGCCAATGTCGTGCAAAACAGAACGCATGTTGATAAATGGATAGCTCATGTGCTCTACATACGGATATGATGCCGTCAGACCCTGCGTTGTTAGCATCAATAGGCGTGTTGAACGTGCAATTAAACTGGAGGTTCTATATAAGGGAATTCGGGTGATGCTTCTGGGTCGCTGATTGGTCCATAATTCCGAGAGTGGCTGCTTTGTTGCATGGAGCAGCCAACAAACACAAAGTGGCGATCGGCGGATGGCGGGCAACATGCAAGCGGCGCCGCAGATGCAGAGACGACCAAGCAACATCCAAGGTGGAGACGAATTCTGGATCGATGTGCAGAAGAAGGCCTTTACCAGGGTATGCCTACTTTTAACTATTGAACACTTGTTGGAATGACAATGATCATGGGTACTACTTGTTGTTACATAGTGGGCCAACTCGTACTTGTCGGACCGAGCCCAAGTCATCACGGACTTGTACACAGACTTGGGCGATGGATTGCGGTTGATCTCGCTTCTCGAGTTGCTGACCGACGCGCCGTTTCCTTCGGTATGACGTAGCTCATGTTTTGTCGTCGATACATATATCTCACTTTGTGACTGCAGAAGTACACGAAAGAGCCGCGGTTTCGCATCCACAAGCTCGAAAATTTGAACATGGTGTTCGGGTTCTTGGCCAAGGAGCACGTGATGGTCACGAATATCGGGTCCAGTGACATCCTCGACGGCAACGGCAAGCTCATCCTCGGGTTCGTGTCCTCCACCGAAGATGGGTCACTTGACACCAACATAATAGACTCATGTGGACCATCATCAAGCGATACCAAGTGGGGGACATCGCCGTGGACGGCGTGTCGGGCAAAGAAGGTTGCGTCCTTCACTGCTATATGTGCATTCTTTCGAATCGATGTGATTGTATTTCATCTTGTACACAGTATACTATACAA
>NW_009798354.1:51864-53126 GCF_000520075.1 Aphanomyces astaci | reverse complement strand
TAGGAAACACAAACGTCTCTGGCAACTTGTGCAGTCGACCGCCCCAGACAAGCTGTTTGCAGGGGTAACTGTGCCTGTGGCGAGCTCCTTCTCGTCCAAAATGCGACGGATGTTGGCCTCAACTTCTGAGGACAGTCTCTTGAGTGTCGTGTGCTGCACTTCGAGCTACCGGTAGATCTCGACGTATGGAGGAAGTCCTGTAGGCTTCAGTGTTGCTGAGCTGGACCGAACAAGTGACTTGAGTCTTGACATCATATCTTCGTCGCGAAAGACAGACGTCTGCAAGACAGCACGATTGGCAGGAAGGTTACTGCGCAGGTAGTCGGAATGATGCACAAGTGAGGCCAAACTGAGTTTCAGGACTCCAAAAATCGCGATGCTCTTCGAAAGACCAGGAAACATGCATCGGACGGCGCTGGCGACGATTGCGTCGTCGAATGCTGATAAAATGGGGCGGCAGTTGCGCATATCCAGCGCTGTTAAGGGGTAGTCCTGCTACGACACGGCCAACGAACTGATCGCCGGCCTTCTCGTAGTGCATGTACCTCTCGACAACGTTGCCAAGAGACCACCCGCAGCGAAGGCACACGCTGATGACTGATGGTCCACTCGTGCTGCCGGAGCACACGAACGTTGCTGCACCCTTCCGGATCGAATGTGTTCCAACTGCACCTTCGGCGTTGTCACCAAAGACAGAAAGCACCAACGTCTTCAACGCCTTGCCAAAACGATCGCGCTGCCTGGCCCCAGGAAATAGAGCTCCGCTGGTCAAGGTGGGGTTGCACGCAAAGTAATTCCCAAACGCAAGAAAAGCACAAAGGGCAGGAGACGACGGGTTGGCGTAAACGTGCCTGGGATCGCGCCTCTTTGTCCCTGCTTGGTCTGTTTTGGACTTGAAGTATGTGATTCCCACGGCATCTTCTTCGAACGAAATGTGGTCCAATTGAATGGTCTCCGTTGACTTGGAGCGTGCCATCAAGTTCCATGAAATCACAAGAAACAAGTGAACGAAGCCGCTGTCCACAGCTGCCAACGATTTGGAGCAGAGGGACTCATACATGCTGAAGCCCAGCCGGCGCTTGCCAGAATCTTTGACTGAAGAAGACTGTGCGTCGGTAGCTGTTAGCCGCTGCATGCCTGTAAAAATTGTCTTGAGCTTGCTCTCGTACTCCGTGGGCATTGGGACATCCTCACGCTTGTAGTACCATCGTAGGGCAGCACGGTATCCTGATATTGTGCCAACCTTTACGGGTGTATTCTGG
>NW_009798354.1:47445-48220 GCF_000520075.1 Aphanomyces astaci | reverse complement strand
AGCTACGCTATTACTGGGCGTTGGTTGTGTGGCCTACAAAATCGCAAAAATCTCTCGCCAACCATCGCACATATGAACAATTGTATGCCGACCAGTTGGTACTTAGAGGTGAATGGGAAAATGTAGGCCAGCTGTCCTACGTCACACTTGATGTTTGTATTATGGGCCTACGAAATCTGATGAATGGGATATCGGAGGCAAATGGGGACAGAATATCCCGGATAATCTCCAAAATATCCGTACTGCAACCAGAAGTAACGGTACAATCGAAGTTCTGGTTAATTGAGTTTGGATTATCATTTTTAAGACAATCCTCCGCGAGGGCTCTAGTGTCAGCCCTCGCGGAGGAATGTCTGAGTTTGTCTGAGTTTGGATTATCATTTTTAAGACAATCCTCCGCGAGGGCTCTAGTGTCAGCCCTCGCGGAGGAATGTCTTAAAAATGATAATCCAAACTCAATTAACCAGAACCACATGTTATGGAACCGCTTCGTCAATTGTAACGCGCCTGCTCGACCAGGGGCGGTGTGTAATCTTCGGTTAATTGAGTTTTATTACCTTATTAGTTGACCAAAGGCCCTAATGAACTAACTAATTTTCCTCGTACTGAATAAATATGTGTTTGGGTACAGTGCGCGAGGGAAGTTGTTCGAGTATGGTTGGTTGTCACCGTCGGGTGGACAGAGTGCTAGGCGTGGACGGATTCAGGGATTACATGCAGCTTCAACCATGGGTCAGCACTCAGCGCTCGAAGAACGTTGAACACTTTGGAGTAG
>NW_009798354.1:46236-47345 GCF_000520075.1 Aphanomyces astaci | reverse complement strand
CCAGTGACATCCTCGACGGCAACGGCAAACTCATCCTCGGGTTCGTGTCCTCCACCGAAGATGGGTCACTTGACACCGACATGATAGACTCATGTGGACCATCATCAAGCGATACCAAGTGGGGGACATCGCCGTGGACGGCGTGTCGGGCAAAGAAGGTTGCGTCCTTCACTGCTATATGTGCATTCTTTCGAATCGATGTGATTGTATTTCATCTTGTACACAGTATACTATACAACGATTAGTATATATATATGGTTTTGCCCAATGCTGGGTCGAGGAATCAACCGTTGTTTGGATTGGCAGAAACTCGGCGTGACGTGATGATTTGATTGGCTCAGGCGTTTCTTGACTTGAACATATTTGATGATTCTGCTGATATTGTCCTTTTACCCCAAATTTGGCCTTTTAAAATAATTCTTTGCCAAATCTATAATATGGGTGATTCTTTGTCCTGACTTTTGTATTAATATGTAGAGATCGTATTGTGTGAATTCGGTATAAACTTCCAAAATTCGTCTGGTTTGTCGATATTGAATCACGCCAGAGTTCTGATTGGTTGACTATATATATGTTATTTCTGCAAGAGCCAATGAAATCCACTCCAAAATGGATTACCCAATAGCGTCGATTCGTGATTATTCGATTCGACGGGATCTGGAAATTCGTATCGAATCCGCAATATTAATTTCAGTCACACACTAATTCCATGTTGAATTGGTCGAAGAGTGGAAAATTTGATTGGCTACTTGATTCTTGATTTGGGTTTTGATTGGTCGATAATATAGATTGTCCGCCGATTCCAATTTCGAATATCGACTTAACATATAAACTCGAATTTCGAATCGATTTCAAGACACTAACCATCATCCGGATGACTGCCTTTGTAGGGCTACTGCTGTGGTGCAATCAGTTGCTGGCGCCGTTGCATTTTCACGTGAGCAACTTTACGACCAACTGGAGCAACGGTGTCGCATTTTGCTACCTCGTACATGCGTTGCAGCCAGCGTTGTTGCCGAATGTGGTCGACTGGTGCGATCTCCATTCGGCCATGGAGAACCTTGCGACAGCGTTTTCGCTGCTGGAAGCGCATTTTGCCATCCCGTCGC
>NW_009798354.1:27619-42056 GCF_000520075.1 Aphanomyces astaci | reverse complement strand
GGCGGCCCACGTCCCGACGTGGGCCACGCCATTCACAAAACGTGACCAACCACTGGTCGCCAAAACCCAAGTGTCGTTCGCCGCACTCGGGCCCATAATGGCGTTGTTGTATCCGGCAAAAGGACCGATTCACAAACCAAGCACGGAATAGAGTCACGTTTTGTTAACACTCGGGTTTTGAGCATTCTGCTTTGTATGAATAGAAGTACTAGTATAGGACCAGTTAAAGGTTCTATGGGGACAAGATTGATCATTAATAATATTGGAGATTCGGTACGAATTTCTGGACCCCGTCCGAGCACCAATCTCTCCTTTGATTGGTCAATCGGACAATACTTGCTGCTGATTGGCTACAATACACAACAAGTATTAGCCAATCACATGTCTCGGTGCGGTTTGTGGAAATTTGAAGAAAATCAACAATTTATGAACTACTACACTTTTAATAACTTAGTATAAATTGTAGTAATACCGAAACAATTGATAGATGGGATTGTTGTTGATCCAATTCAATACTTCTATAATATTTCTATAATACATGTAGTAATGCTAACGTTGGTATTGAATTGTGTGCGCTGCCGACAACAAGATTCTGCTACAAAGTAGTAGTATCAATACTACTATAATATTTCTATATTATATGTAGTAATGCTAACGTTGGTTATTGAATTGTGTGCGCTGCCGACAACAAGATTCTGCTACAAAGTAGTAGTACTTAGAGTTAATATATTTGCATGCCTACGTATGATGCAATATACCTCGAAGTACTTCGTAGCAATATTTACTTGTAAAAAATATTTGGATTTCTATTATTATACCTTTCATCGTCTTTCATCGTTGGTAGTTGTTGATTTACAAGGCGGCTGTGTACGTCACGTGTTTTCCCACGGGGTACTCGAACAAGTCCCATATTGCAGCGACGGACCCAAGTCGAAATGGCGCCGCGTCCGAGTCGAGATGGGGCACGTCAGGTTCTTGGGCTGTAAACACAAAGAAGTACGTGACGGCCAAAACCAGCGCTTCGCCGACGCAGACGGTCGAGTAAAGGTACAGGTCGATGGGCGTCCAGTGGCGGACGACGGTGTTGGCGACGGACCACTGCAACGTGGACAGCAGGAGCATGCCCTTGACCACGACGAACTTCGCAGTGAGTTTGAACGAGCCAGAGATGTGCGCCTTGAGCTGTTTGTATGTTTGGAGGACACCAAGAAACGTCAGCACCGTGAGAACGATCATCGCGATGGCAATCGCACTGTGCACGACGCGGTACGCATCGGTCAAGGGGTTTCGAGTTTGGCGGTTCACGGCCCATCCATCGACCGCCGCCAAGACGGGCTTGATGAACAAGAACGAAATGAGTCGGCGTCGAAAGCGATCCAGTGTCTGCTTGTACGGCGATACCAACCAGCTCTCGTTGGACTCGTCGTCGTCTTGGTTCATGTAGCCCACGGCCGCGGCGGTGCCGCCCACTAGGAGGAGCATCATGTTGAAGAACGAGAATATCGTGATGCCTTCGACAATCGAAAACAGGCACTGCGAGATGGGCTCAAACACTTGGTTTTCGGCAAAGATGACGCGGAGGTAGAAGAGCAAGGTGTAGATGGCAAAACCGACGTCGAGGCGCACGAACAGCGTCTGCATCGGTCGCATGTGCATGCACGGGTTTCGAACATGGCGGACGCCGCACATGCCAAGTATACACAGTGCCGCGGCGAAGAGCGCGCTACTGGCGGCGACGTACGCAGTCCGAGTCTCCATCACCGTGAATATTCGAAACTGCGACGGTTCGAAACAAGATTTCGCGCGGTAAACATTGAAAAACAAGGAGTAAATTATTCCATACAAAGACCAAGTAGGAAAAATAGAAAGGCACCAACAGTATTTATACTAGTATTAATAATAATATATCCAAGATCATTTTTAATTTTGTATGTTTTATTACCGATCAATACAAATTCTAGTATTCTTCTTATTGAGGGAAAAAGAAATTTATCGGCGCTTTTTTTCCTTCTTTTCCTTCTTTTCCTTTTTGGGCTTGGCGTTGTTGTCCGTGGTGAACGCCGACGTGATGGTATCGTTCCATGCTTCAAAGCGCTTGCCGAAGGAAGCAATGGGTTCCGCCCATGGACGTTGCAGTTTGCCCCATGCCCGTTCCCCGCGCAACAGCACGCGGACCTGCATGACAGGAGATGTGAGTTCTCATCGATTCCAGCAACGTCATCGAAGTGAAGATGTTTGTACCAGCGGCATTTGGAGGAGCGCTTGGGGGCCGTTGTAGACACCGATCACGAGGGGAGGGATGAAGCCTACGCAAGGAGATGCCATGAGAGAACTGGACGTGCAAGGGGTATGAGATCGATGTGTGCGTACCCCAGTAGACGTGGATGAACGACGACACCGCCAGACCGAGAGCCACCTGTGCAGCTCAAGCAAGAGACGGGCTGGGAAAATGTAGATTGCGATGTACCTTTTGGATGTCCTTGAGCGCTGCGCGTTGATCGTGCTCGCCGATGGTGATCTTCTCCGTCTTCTCCCCTTCTTGTCCGAATCCCAAATCTTCCTTCACAATCACCGTCGCAGGGTCCTTGTTCTCCTGTGAAAGCACTTCAGGCATCGTACATATATTATAGATGGTTGGACACGCACGCGAGATTGGAAGTAGAGATACACCAAGACGGCGATGCAGCTCAATTGAGAGGCGGCGAACAGCCCACGCGCGATCCACACATGCACTACACACACGAAGCATGAGGGTTGATATGGTCATATCCAGGAGAAGCATGTAGAGGGCATCTACCAGAGTTCTGTGGGTCAATGATCTGTCTCGAGAGAAGCACAATCGCCAGCGAGAAGAAGGCCGGCGGCACACGCTGGACGTACTCCCACCCTGGCACTTTCATGGTGAATGGAGCCACACAAAGTGTAAAGAGACAATCCGGATAATGTATACGGATACGGATATGAATGTAGCAATTGATTGCCTGTATAAGATGATGATTATAAAGGTTATTCATGATTCAAGGTATTGAAAGCAAGGAGGTCACGTGAAGAACAAGCCCGTTCGATTTTCATTTTTTGACATCGCCAACGTGAAGAACACCAACATGGTCGGCCCTCCTTCGTATGCCAAGCAAGTCGTGGTGCGCAATGACTCGGGTCACACCATCCACGTGACAGGACTCTTCGGAAGCGACGGCCAGGTCGCGGATGGCAATGAGCTGATCCGACAGACCGTCGCGGTGGGTCCCCACAGCAGCGCGACGTTGGGCGAGCACGAGTACAACATGGGGACTTGGACGGCTGTGGCGCCGGTATACTCTGTGCAAGCCGACCATCCCGAGTCGAACCACCAAGCGCAATTCAAGCCCCAAGTGTCTGGCGTGGTGTCGGCTGTGCATGTAGTGCTCGCCTCCGACGACAATGCTGGCCGCTTGTCGTTGTCGCAATCCCACACGGTTGAATGAGTATAGATATCTATATTATACAAAGAACGCCTGCTGCTGCTGTGACTTCTTCTTGGTGTGGCCGTTGGGTGTCTCGATCGGTTCGTAAGTCATGTTTTCCCGTTGCGACGGACTCACGGGGCTCTTGGTTTCATGCGAGGACGTATCTTGCACATGCGCAGAAGACGGGCGACCAAACCCTGTCAGCATCGGCGTCGACGTCGACCTACGCGCACATGGACGTGAAAGAACTGTACATGCATGAATGGACAGGTGGTACTTGGGGGCGACAGGGGCGGGAATTGGAGCAGGTTGCGTCGGCGCAGTGCGGCAACCATGGCAACCCGCGATGAGATCATCTCCCGTTTCCTAAAGTGAACGAATGAGTGATGATGATTCCATAAGACGGACGCACCTCGGGGTGCAATTGGCGGCGACGTTGGTGGATGATGTAGTCGTAGGTGGTGGTGTCGAGAAAATCTAGGCGGAAGTGAGGATGGATGAGAAAGTACATGCAGAGAAACACTGTACAGAGTTTGATGTGGAAGTACACGAGTTGCCCGATGGGATAGAACGAAGGCACGAGGATGGAGAGGTAGATTGCCAACATGACTTTAATCGCGACCAGAGGAAACGCATCGCTAGGAACATGCTTCAGGAAGGGGGCAGAACATGATGGAGGTCGATATGGATACCTGACGCACAGTCCATCGTTCTTGACAGTCGTATTGTTCCCAGAGCATCCATACGTGGAAGCGGCTAGAAGGGTCAACATGAGCTTCATGGAGAGATAGGATGACATGAGGGGACCGTAGAGTCGAATGGTGGACGGGGATGTGAAGCATTGGACGAACAGGTACAACGCGAGCACGAGTTGCAGGGTCGTGAAGGTGAATATGGCGACGATAAGACTGAAGAAGTAGCGGTAGTTGTGTTCGCCGATGCAGTTGTTGAGCCATTTGCAGTGGTGGTCGAACGTCGCCACACATTTCTCGCAGATGCGGCAATGCCGTGACTTCTTGTCCACGTAGGTCGTGCACACGTTGCAGTAGAGGTGGTCGGGGGTGACTTGCGCCGTGTCTCCTTGGTGCATCACGTTGCGGTCTGCGGGATTGATCGACGTCGTGATTGCCGCCAGACCAACGATCACGGCCCCGTTGATGCCGTAGACCTATAAACCGCGAAAATGATTCAAACGCAAGATTCGGGCATTAGGGAGAACGTACAATGCCCGTCGCGACAGCCGCGGTGCGGGGGAGGAAGGGTACGCAGAACGCATAGAACCCCCCTACAAGGATCGGGAAGAAGATCCATGCCGTCACCTGGAACAGGTCGAACGGCACTTGGAACCCATTCTGCCGCATGAAGAGATGGCCCCGCCCCAGCAAGCCGAATGAGTAATAACCTCGCCAACCAATCAGGGCACAGTATGATTAAACGCATACACGTTTTAGTCGGAATAGCCAGCATTTCTCACCGTCCCAATGTCTTTTAACCTTAAAATTATAAACGCAATATCTCACCATATGTGGACGTTGAAGGTCGACCACGTTTTAATTAGTTTAACGTGAGAAGAGTCGAATACCTAACGGCACGGAAGCGTACTTTAGTGGAAAGATCCACGGAAAATCGAAACGTCACCAACCACAGTCAACAGTCGCGGCGCCATGTCCGATACCTCTGGTGCGCCGACGCATCGCATCCTAGCTTGAGGAAGGATGAAAAGGTAGCTAATGAGGGGACTGCTTGTGATGTAGATAATCAGCCTGAGGTTGCTCTCTTCGGCGACGACGACCTGGAATCCGAAGAGATCATCAGCACAGACGACCGCGGCGGCAGTACCGAAGAGAACAAGCTGGACGAAGCCATGGGGGTGCTGCAAAACGTGCTGATCGATCCTGACTTTGTCCAGATGCAGACGGACTTTTGTCAAAAGCATTGCGGTACATGCCTCTTTCTCCTCATACGATTCAATCACAGGTGAAATGGCAGAGTACTTCGACGACGCCAGCGAAAACAAGCTCATCTATATGGACCTGTTCAAGGAGTACACGCTTCTGATCGGTACATAAACGTCCATGTAGTTGTTGCTATGACTATGGTTTTGATTGTTTACATAAAATCTATTATCTATATATATTATATATATATTCTATATGAATCGATGATATTATGGGTCATTTTCTCACTGCTTATTTTAAAAGTGCAGTCGGCTGAATCTGCTCTTGTTTAGCTTTAATGGTTCTATTTTTTAAAATAAAAATGGCATAGAAAACTACCTCGAAGCGCGTTTGCAGGCTGAAATCGAAGACTTTACCATGGACGAACTGTGTCAAATGATTCAAGACCACGAAGGTATATTAATATATATATACATTTATTGGAGAAAAAAATATATATATCCAATAAATCCAAGTTCTGGCTACAAATATCGAGTTGAAACGTGTGGGAAATAGATGAAATCGCGGGGGATGTGGTGGATATCCTCATGAGTTGTGCGGATTTCGACGAGTTCAAGAGCCTCATGCTGTCGTTCAAGCAAAACGATCAAGCCGTATTTGAAAGTACGTGGCTTATATATATATATATATATATATATATTAAAATGATTAATATGTATATATATGTAAATTATATATAGTCCAAGGCGACAGTCTCATCTGCAACTAACCAGCCTACATGACCCGACAGCAACATCCATACCGCACCCGGTGCATGCTGGGGTCGATCTGAGGAACAGCCGCATCGTCCGAGATAGCATTGAGCTGAACCTACATATATAGTGAATACAGAATACCATACCCATACATGAAATGATAGCCTCTGGACATACCGAGGGAAGGATCGCAGTGTGAGATGAGACTTGGTCACTCGGAGGGTCTGTTAAGATGGGTGTCGTGGCAAGGACGTACTGTTCCGTGGGGGTTCCCATCGCTTCGTCGTCATCCCGGGTAGTTGGGGAAGATGAAGCTGGTGCTTCAACTTGCTCGTGGTGCGTGTGGTTCACAGCAATGGTGTTGTCCGACACTGCATGTAGATCTGATGTGGACGGAGATGCAGGCAATCCCACGCTTTGGATGCGGACGTCGCCGAACACCGCTGGTTCCTTGGTGGTGACTTCGCTCGCAGGTTCAGGTTCACGCAGAGTGCTCACGTCGCTGTTGCTTTCATGTCGCGTCAGGTACCCTACATGCACATGCTTTCATGATCTTCGTTGTTCGTGCATGAAGAAACCTTCCGACGAGTACTGTACCTTGCAGCAGGTTGCCTTGGGACTTGTGCTTTTGGAACTGCGCGACCACATCTTGGACCTGGATTGCATATGTTAGTACTACTACTAGTAATACTAATAGGTCCAGAACCTGAGATTCTGAAAACGACCACACCCCGTCGGACGAGTTCTTGGGAGATCGCGGCGATCTTACTCCGCCTGTGAACCATGCCTTGATGTACTGCATGCCAAACATCACCTGCACCATGTTCGTGCCTTCGTACAGGTCATCGGTACCGAAGAGCGAGCATTCACTCATTCCCAACCTACATCGCCGTAAGCTCGGATCTTGTGCACGGTGTACAGTACCGCCGGCAATCGGTGAGGAACACGCTGATGTTCTCCCGCTCTTTCCACGGCGCCATAGTGGCGCTGTACGTACGTGCGATGGGTTTAGGTGTCGCGGAGGTCGGCGCCAAGATCGCCATCTACACGCATACTGCCATCACTCGTCCTGGGTATATAATCATGGGAACAACGCACCAACTCTCGCAGGACCACGCCAGACTTGAGCAATTCCTGCAGATCATGTGTTGGCATCGGTCGATCCATGGCATGTTGCAGCCACTCGATGACTTCATGCTGTCGCTTTAGGTACTCCACAGCGAGATGCACATCGCTGGCCCACTTGGCTGACGACGACCGCTCCCGATTCAACTTGTGGTTGAGGTCCATGTTTGGCGAGTGAAGTCAAAACGGCCGAGAAATACCATCATATACGTTCGACGTTTTCAAGATACTTTTTGTGATATTTTGAACTATTAATATTAACTGCGCATGTTAAATTTCCTCCATGGCCACGGACGAAGCGGCGGGATCGACCGAGTCGCGGCCGTGAAGGATGCGCAGCGCAACTTGGAGGTTTCGAAGCCGATCGATGAGACCTTTGAGAACGACGTTCCGATCGCTCACGTCCTACATGCATGCATGTGAGATGAAGGAAGTGATGGGAGAAGGAGAACCACGAACCTTGCGCAGCCCATCTCGCCGCGCGAGGAGCGCCTCACTCGCGATGTCTTCCTTTTTCTGCTGGAGACTCTCGAGAAGCTCGGAGCTGTGTCGAATGTACGCAGACTTGAGTGCCGCCAGTTTCGTGAACGAGTCCTGAATTTCATCCCCCGTCAACGTCACCAACCCCGCCGCGTCGTCGTCCTTCTCGTCGAGCATCGACACGTCGCCACCCGACGGCGAGCTCGGGGTCACATCCATGTCCGAGAAGGTGAACAGACTCGCATTCGACTGCAGGGGCTGCTTGAGGTTCAGGTTCTGCGCTTCCAAGAGCACCCCATGCCCGAGGTTGATCATCTCATGGAGATGCTGCACCTGCCCAGATATGTCCATCGTTGTTGATGTGTGAATGCAAAAACTAAACGGTAGTCCAAATCGACCAATCAAATAGTCGGAATACTGGAAATCCAAATGATTTTAGCCAACCAATGCTAACTATTCACGATCGATTATAAGCCAATCCGATGGCTTCAAAAGGATAAATAATTACAATATTTAGCCAATCACACCAGCGTATCGCTGGTACGATCTTCGGTTTCTGGAGAAATAGGCGGCGATGGAGCAGCTGGCTTGAGAGGTTGATCTTCGGCGGCGTCAACGTCACCGCCGTCGCTCCCTTCGTCCTTGGTCATCTCTTCCAAATGACGCCGCGTGTGATACCCCAGTATGCCGATGAGAGTGAAGGCGCTGCCTGCACCCACGACCATCATACTCACATGGAGGACGGACGTCGGGGTGCCGCCGCCTCCTTCGACTTCCCCGTCGCCGGTTAGTATGGATTTCACCTAGCAACTTCACCGTCACGAATCGTTCGGGAGGATGAGATGTATGTGCATACGTGGGTAGCAGTGTGACCGAGATAGGCCGAGATGGCCGAGAAGATGGATCCAACTAAGAGCATGGGCCAGAAGAACAATGCAAACGACACCTACAAGCAACCGCTTGATGTAGGGAATATGTAGGGAGTATAAGTGTACTGGTAGGATACTGAGTCCGTAGTTCTTGATGCCAATGGGCATCCATGCTATTCTGGTCAAGATGACAATCTTCCACTTGAGTTCATTTCGAGAGGTTAATTGGGCCTGACGATATGCCGAGTGAGGAATTTGACATTGGAAATGGGAAATGTAGGACGAACCAGCGCGCGGAAGAGAGGAGGTCCGCGACGCAGCATCTTATGAACCCACCCTTGCAAGTAGTACCGACCTACTCACGTCGGATGGGAACGAGTATGTCGCTATATGGTGGAGAGGAGTACAGTACCTAATGCAAAGGAGATTACTGATCCGAGGGTCTTGCCTGAGGCTGCTATCACCCAACCCCACCCAAACCCAAAGATGTATCCTGCCGCCAGCTCAAACACGCTCGCAGGTAGACTATGATGGATGTCACGAGTGGAATAGGCAAATCTGTGGAGGAAGTACCATGCAACCACAGCCATGGCGAAGACAACAACGTAAGCACCCCCGCCAACGACAGGATGGTTCTACATGCATTCATGAACACACGTCATGCAGGAAGGATGGAGGACATACCTGAACCCAATGCATCACATGCTTCAAGTCACCCGTGGACGACAGCCTCCACATACCCAGCGATGCTGTCACAACGACAGTGACCGCCACCACCGCCACTTTCTTCATCATGTTCGTTTCGCTGCACAATGGAATTTCAAAAACTTATAAATTCGATGCCAGCAAATCTAAACAAAATGTTTTGATTGGTGCATTTCGACCAATCCAAAGCGTTCGTTCAACTGGAATTCACCGAAGGTGGTCATTTTGGAATTATTCACCGCCCATGGCCGATCTGTTAGCGTCCATCGCGTCCTCGTCCTCGCCGCCTCCCGCGCCGACCTCTGTGCATGCGGACAAGCTGGGTCTAACTGCTTCCCAAGTCAGCCACTTCCTCTCCGAAGCGACGGCGTATGCCGCTGGACATGGCATGCTGGTGCAAGCCCCAGAGCAGCGCTATGCGCACCTGCCGTACTGCCTCCTCCCCGTGCCCTTTCCGCGCCAACAATTTGAACTGGTACGTCTTCTCTATCTTCATCGTCTTGGTTCACTATCTCAAGTTCTTGTGGACTCGCAGGGAATCGTCCTGTCCCCTATTTTTGCGTTGCTCGTCGATCGTGTGGCCGCCGACCCGGACTGGCTACACGAGCAGCTTCAGAATGTCTTGGCGGAAGACGCCTTTACTCGCCGTCTCGTCGAGCTGTCCAAGGCCGTGCAGAAGGAAGGGTACAAAGCCATCTCTGTCTGCACATCGTCACGAGTGTTGTGGTAGTGTCGTTCAAACTGCCGCGCTGGGGATCCACCGGTCCGACTACATGCTCCACGACGACCCGTCGAATGCAACATCCCCGCAGATCCTCCAAGTCGAGCTCAACACGATCGCCGCGTCCTTTGCATGCATGAGCTCGCTCGCGTCCGACCTCCATCGGTACTTTCTCGCTCGCTGATTCCACATTCTCACGAATGAATGTTTGTAGATTTCTCCTCGAACGTTACGAAGCTCAAATCCCGTCCGCATACTACGGCAACGTGGGGGACCTGGCGACCCATTTGCCTCGAAACCCCGCCCTCCACGCGCTACCCGCCGCTTTGGCCCGCGCCCATTCCCATTACGGCCGTCCATCGTGCGTCTTCCCATGTCCTCTCATCTCGACGACTCCAAAACGATTTTGGGCTTTTGTGCTGATTTCCCATATCCATCGATCGATTCTTTGTTCGAAATTATGCATGTAAAGACGTGTCCCCCGGTCACACTAATTGAAGTCACACACTAATTCGTTCTTTGTTGAACTGATGGTTTCCTGGAATCCGATTGGCTCAATTTTTCTGCCGCTTCGTCTTTACATTTAAATATCGCTCCAGTTTTGAAGAATCCAAAACTGTAAACCTGTATAGTGTGGGGATTCGAATCACACTAATTCAAGTCGTACACTAATTTGATTTCCCGCCCTCTGATTGGCTCTCTGTGGATGCTTGTGTATTTATTCTCCATATCGGCCCCGTTTCGAATAAAGCATAATAATAATCCATATACTATACACAATAATCAATCTATATATAATAATATATATATATATATATATATGACAGGGCTGTGATTGTGTTTGTGGTGCAGCCGAACGAGTCCAACTCGGTGGACCAGCGGTGGCTCGAGTACACGCTATGGACGGCGCACAAGGTGAAGGTCTTTCGTCGGTCGCTCCACCAAGTACAGAAATCACTAAGTCCCACGACTTGGCGTTTGTATTGACTTTTGACGAATGTAGTTGGCCACCGCAGAAGTGCGGGGCGCAACTCGTGAGCTGTGGGTCGATGGTGTCGAGGTGGCCGTCGCGTACTTCCGTGCCGGGTATACTCCAACCGACTACCCCAGGTATGACTTCGTTACTGAATCGCTATCTTCTAAGCGACATAGTGAAACCGAGTGGATTGGGCGCACCCTTGTCGAACGGTCCTTGGCCATCAAGTGCCCTAACATTGCGTACCACTTGGCTGGGACCAAGAAAGTGCAGCAAGTGCTGGCGACGCCGTCGGAATTGCGCCGGTTTTTGACTGAAGATCAAAGTGTCTTGGTTGAAAAGTCGTTTACGGGTCTCTTCGGACTCGAACAAGCGTCGCCCGACCTGCCGCGGTAAAATATTTGTCCGTTATGAGATATATACATACGGTATTAGAATCAAAGCGCTGGTTGCGGCCAATCCGACGGGGTATGTATTGAAACCTCAACGCGAAGGCGGGGGAAACAACTTGTACGGGTACGAGCAAATATATATATATATTTCAAGAAATGAACCATGGATATATTTATTATCTCAGGGAGGAAGTGGTCGAGGCGTTGGCGACGTTGACCCCGGCAGAGTTGGAATCGTTTATCTTGATGGAGCGTATTCTTCCCCAGGAACAGCCAGCGGTATGATATATATGTATAAATATATTATATATATTTAGTGGTTTTGGATTGTGTAGGTGCTGGTGCGCAATGGCGCCCCTGTGAGCGGCGATACCATCAGTGAACTGGGCATGTTTAGCGTGGCCTTGTTCGACAATGGCAAGGCGATTCTGAACGAACATGCCGGCCATTTGCTGCGCACCAAGGTATATACAATAGTATCTTTTATTATTTCGAAACAAATCTGATATATATATATTGATAGCTGTCCACGACCAACGAAGGCGGCGTCGCGGCTGGGTTTGCAGTCCTTAGTAGCCCCTTCCTCGTGTAATGGGTCGAATAGTATTACTACTAGTACTCTTTAGTAAATACTGTGAAACTATCATCCACCCATTCCGGCCACTTCCTAGTATGTTGGCGACGAAGGTCACGTGTGTTTGCAAACTACAGGAGCAGCATAAAAAGCCCTTAATTTCGATTGCAATATTTATTCTATTTATACTTGTTCCGATAGAGCAATGAATCAATAATAAATAAATATTTACCCAATTCAAATGGAAGCGTCAAACCATCACCCAATCGGAACGTATCTACGACTGAGTTGTAAACCAGTTTGAGCCCCCCAGCGGGCGAGCAATTTCCCCCCGTACAGTATACTAGTAAGTACTAGTAAGTATGTAGATGTAATCGAGGACTGCACTGACTCGGTGTAAACTTGGGGGACGACAAGGGGGATGATCCAGTTCGATGTGCCTCGGGGGGGGGGAATGGGACAAGGGGGATGATCCAGTTCGATGTGCCTCGGGGGGGGAATGGGTGCGGCTGCGCACGACTGTCCGCCACCACTACCTTACAGTGCACTTCGACACCCACAGCCGCTACCGTCCGCCACCACCCACTTCGATACTCTACCACAGACGCAGCACGATACAGTCCGCCGCCACCGCTACTCGGCTATGCCCATCATCCCCTCTTTCAATCTTATTGGTCACTTAAGTATCATTTTCAGTGATTATGATACCAGAAGTAGTGTGTAGTATAAAAGTTGAAATTCATAGGAAATATATACCCGGGAAGGCGAGGAAATGATCCTATTAGTACAACGAACTCGATGGAGCTGCTGGCCATTGTCGCAAGGTTACATGATTGGATCATTTCTAGCTTTACTTGGTCGACCTTCGCTGGTGATGTGGTCCTCAACCTTGCCCTATGGAAGCGCACATTTCTTGGATACAAGAAAACCGATATTACTAACAACACATCAAAACGATGTTAACGTTACTTATGTGACTTGTTTGTGGAATTCGTAACTTCTGATTATTAACCAATCAGAGTGCATCATGGTTTCTTTGCCATATAATTGGTCAAGACGATCATTTTTATCGTCAAAGTACCAAGTTCCCAGCGACTCAAACAACTCGTGGCACCATCAGCTTAATGCTCATGTCAGCAGTTCATCGCACCCTCGAGTACACTCACTAGCATGTTTCCTTAGTGCTTATTGAAGTCGACATCGAATGACGAATGGTCGATGCGAATTTCTTGTTAGGATGGACCAGCAGGATCACTACTACTTCATGGTTTCGGTGGACTGGGGCCAACACCCAAGGTCCTTCCAAGTCAAAATGAGGAAGTGATGGCTAAAAACTACCGTCAGTAAGAATTATATTATCGGGGCATAGTCACCAAAAAGTTTGACCAAATCAAGTCGTTTGCCCGCGACGTTTTGGGGTTTCGGGATCAACGAGTAAATTGCTGTAAACAACCTATTTACAGTACCAGTAGTTGACGAGCTTGGCCCATGTGATTACTTGGTTTATGCCAAGATGCAAAACTAGCAAGACGACCAAGGTCGGGGGCATGTCCGACGGCACCCGAGCCCAGCACTTCCACCAGAGCGCCCACTACGCCAAGAACAACCACTGCCTATGCTGCGTCAAACGAGGACCAAGTCGTACTGCATGACCATCGCCCAGGCTCAATCGTGCGGATAGGAGCAAGGGATCGCATTCTAGTACTGTAGCGCACAGTCCAATAGCTGCAGAAAGAGAATAGAACGATCCTATTGGCCAGTTATTTTCACTTTCTATCATATAATTGGACAGAAATTTGGTAAGGCAGCCTGCCTTACGAATTCATCAAACATACTGGTATGCGTTTAAAGGAATTTAAATTATTCCATACAAAGATGAAGCTTCATTCAATAAAATTTGAACTATTTCAGATCGATTTATGGATTCGTAAGGCAGCTCAGCGAGCCTACTAAAACCTACTGTTTCACCTTACGAATTCTGTATTACGCGTATGATTTATACAGTATATGGAAGCAGCAAATATAGCAAAGTTGGTGAACTTGGATATTATATTTGCGACAGCCATTTTCAAAGGCACAACATGGGCTACTGTAACCCGATCAGCCCGAGACTCAGTTCGCGTGTTCACAAGCGTTTTCTCTACAATATGACGCTTTATACAGGTTTCTACGAGCTGTATCCATCGAATTATTTACTTGCAAAGTGAATATATTTGCGTTTTTGGCTCCTTTGACGATTCGTCACTCATGTACGAGGCTGCAATCGCCACATCTAGTCTTGAACGATATCTCGCAACATTCTGCAATATTTATATAATTGTATCGCTCGTAGACATGCCGTCCGAGTGCAATTCGATGTCAAGTCATATGAGGCAATGTTGTATGATTGCATTAACGTAGATGGCCAATTTATGGCACATTTGAAAGAGACCTCGTGGTAGAATGCAGCTTACTCGTCTCTTAGGAACGGGATTTCAATACTTCAACAAAACGCAT
>NW_009798354.1:20847-25510 GCF_000520075.1 Aphanomyces astaci | reverse complement strand
CCGTATTGCCGTATCATCGTATCCCCCTATCTCCGTATCCTCCCTATCGCCCCTATCGCTGTATTCCCGTATCCCCCCCGAACCCCGTATTGCCGTATCATCGTATCCCCCCGAACCCCGTATTGCCGTATCATCGTATCCCCCCTATCTCCGTAGCCCCCCTATCTCCGTAGCCCCCTATACCTGTATCGCCGTATCCTCGTATCCCCTCTATCTCCGGATCTCCCCCCGAACCCCGTATTGCCGTATCATCGTATCCCCCCATCTCCGTAGCCCCCTATCCCCGTATCGCCATACACGCTCGTTTGATTGGTTATAATCGCCCATTATTAAATACTATTATGATAGTATATTAATATTAATACATCCTAGTGTAATGTGGGGTTTCGGGGAGATTGCAAAATGTGCAAAGTGAATAGCAGTTAATCCATTCTCTTAAGACATTCGATTCTGCTGAGGGCTCCAGTTTCGAATCGATTTGACAATATATTGATCTGCAAGATCTCCATCCAAAACAAGCCGTGTTGAAGAAGATTTTGTCTGACAACAAGCCCAATGTATGGAGATACCGTGGCTTCCATCTCTTCGAACTCGTTGAGGGCAACACCGGCTAGAGATTGCTCGAAGCGGATGATCGCCGGCACGGCAGCCGCCCCTTGTTCGACAGTGTAGCCAGCCAACTGCAAAACCCGTCATTGTACACCTTGTCGTCGGCATGGATGGTCGCCCACTTGGAAAGGGTCGTGTAGTACGAGTGACACAGCGAAAGGGGGGGCTGGGCACCCAAGAGGGCGTTCTTGGTCGCGTCGTTTTCGTCGCCACTGGCGGTGATGTCCACGAAGGCAGGGATGCCGTACTTGGCCAAAATGTGTTCCTGGCCGCCATTTTGCAAAACCCGCTCTTTGCCCAGAACTTTGGTGCCATCGCGATGGTCATCTGTGACACGTATTCACGCACGGGTTCGACAACTACGGTTCCACAACTAATTCCCGTCGCAGTACACGGAAGAAGCAGATGCACGTTATTCTACTTGTCGTTCGCCCAAGCCTCGTGCTCCAAGAACACGGATGCCCGCCTCGCGAATCATTTGCCGGACCCGCACCCGCCCGGTCGGTTCCGCGTGACAGGGGTGTTGCAAAACAACGCTGAGTTTGCCCGTGTGTTCCAGTGCCCCACCGACTCGTACTTGAACCCGTCCAAGAAATGTTTGTGGGAATAGGGTTGATAGATACGAATATATGTAGCATTGTGATTTGGTAAGGAAAAACTAAGTAAACGATGTCTTGGTTTCCTCGCCACTCATGTCGGCTTGGCCGCTCCTGCTGTCCATGCAGTCCAACTTGAACCTTTCCCTCCTCGCTCCAACAAATGATTTGACCAATCGACTTGGCGGATATATCGTCGGTCGCATCCTACGTACCAACATTGCAAGCCCAACGTCGACACCTCCACTACTGTGACATCGTCGGCTTTGTCCCCGAAGTGTGCGAGGACGCTGCAGTTTAGAATAATTACAACAGTACCAAAACCTGCTCTCCTAAGTTAAATGCTCAAGACACGGATTGTATTTTCAAATATACTAAGAACATGGAGGGCCGATCGAAGCACGTTGACCAAGCTACGATCACCACATAGTTCCAAGCGGTGGTCAATACCCGTGGAGCAAAGAACTGTAGACCGGGGGAGGGGACGCTTGAAGTTTATGAGCTAAGCAGCGCATGCACAGCGGCAAGAACGGCGCGGCGGCGCTCAAGTCGGCGTTTCGGGGTTTCGGGGCGTGGTGCACAAACTGGAGGGCATCGAAGTGGTCCCCCCTACGGCTATTGGCCACGGCTTGGAGCTCGGTAGCGATCATATCTTGGTCAACGTGTTTCGATCAACCGTCCACGTCCTTGGTATATTTGAAAATGCAATCCGTGTCTTGGACATTTAACTTAGGAGGGCGGAGTTTCTACCTGTTAGCCATAGGCAGACAAGGATTGAAGTTACATAGATAAAGCTATATATATTAGATTGAAGCTGGAAGAGCTCCAGGTTTCATATCCCTTGACCACTTTGGTATGTCGAGGGCCAATAGCTGAATTGTTTTGATCCTACACACACTACTTGAAGGTTGCACATGTTGAGAGACATGGCAAACTTCAATTAGTGATGCTAAGGTTGTCCAATGAAAATGCGCCAACAATGCATATCTTTCGACCGCTCGTCCTGGTGCACATAATGGACACTAACAGCCTTACCGATCATGAGTCCATGAGCCGATCTCTAAAAAGGTTCATAGGTCTTTCTGCAGCGCCATACAGAACACGCATCCACAGCCATTGCTAGTTAGCATAGCTTCCCTAACTACACTCTCACACAGACAGATTTTGATGCCGGCTCAAGCAGTTTACAGAAATGAAATACTGTACTTCTAGTAAGAAGTACTGTACTACTTAATCTAAGTTATTTTTTACTCTGAGGCATCTACTCCAAGCAAGCCCAGTTAGTCATGTATTTCATTTGAGCCAATCGGATGGCCTACTTGGCCCTTGGTCAGAAGAAGGCGGTTTAGCAGCGCTGGGCAGCACGACCCGAACTCTTGACGAGGTTGCGGCCCTGGATAGGCGCCAATGCGAGTGAGGTCGCTGCCCCCGCAACTGACGCCTGCAGGGACGTGGAAGGTGCCCGGCACGCCGAGGACGCTGACGTCGGTGGCGCTCACAGACGCAGGAAGGGTCGTCGCGAGGGCGGCCAGGACGGAGAACAAGACATTGGAGTTCATGGTGCTACCTTTTGCATCGTTTGGAAGGACGCTTCATTTGTGTGACGTTTTGACCAAGGACCAAGTTGGCCATTCGATTGACTCAAATGTGAAACCGATAATTAATCGATTGCCAATCACATTGCCACAAATACAGTACATCGTGGGTGTGTATGGGCTCTGCCTGGTGCTGCCTTTTGCATCAAGGACGCTTCGTTTGTGTGACGATTTGACCCAAGGCAAGTGAAACGCAAGTACACCTCAAGGTAGGAAATACTCTGATTGGCTGAAAAGTTAATGGATAGCCAATGACTGATCACATTCGGTATTCTAGCATTGCTTCGGCAAAAAATCAGTCACAAATCTTGGAATACAAGTAGTTGTAGGCAATGCCGAGCGCGTTCTGTCGCTTAGAAGTGTGACAGGAAGCAGACCTGGTTCTGCATTAAAGTTACTGAATACTAGTATTGATTGACTGTGAGAATGACTAGCACTTGTCGATTTTCACATGCCGCGACGGGGGAGCAGCCTATAACACTACGAGCACTACATGACGACGTCATTGTATCCGCTGATAAGGCAGGTCTTGGTCCTCATGTGGTTGAATATGAGAGTCTCGGCGGACGAGAATTTGTAGATTTACATTAACCAGAAAAAGCAAGGTGAAATAGGCAATTTTGTATGGATCGCAAGGTGAACCAACTTGCGAATTCCATAAATAATTCTGGTTTCAATTAAATATATCTTCAAGTTTGTAATTTTAATTTTTCGTGTGCCTGTCTCTTTTGGAATTCGCAAGGCAGGTCACGTTGCGAATTCGAAATTGTCCAATTTTGTCCAATCACATGCCGTAAAATCACGAAAATCGCTGCGTAGATTTATCACGCCCTGTTGCGATATATTCTTCTCCTGTGGTGGCGGTTGATGCAAGGAGCCTTGAGATAATTGTAGGCTGTGTATGATAGCAAAATCATGTGATGTGGTGTTCAGAACTCGGCCAATTCTAACAGGTCTCATTTCACCACGTGCCTAGTAACCCAATGAAATTGGTCATCCCTCATTCCACTATCCAGCCCGTGTCGGTGCCGTACACCTCCCTGCCGGTGTGATCACGTGGTTGCGCGGGCGGTGGCGCAAGACGTCTTGGTGGCACCATCGCAAGTGCTGAAGTGGCGGCTTTAGCACTTTGCGTTTGCGATGGGTGCTACCTAGACCTCTTGCGCCACCGAGTTGGCCCACCAGAGCCACCACGACATTGCGACCCAACCGAGCGCACAACATAATGTTAGCTGTAAGGGGAGAACCACATTGGACATAGTCGGAGTGCACTCATCAGTGCACAATTCTCTAGAGCAGCATCACACAAAGCTCTACAAAATTCAACCTCTTCTGACAGTGTAATAGCCAATCGTGTGTAAGAAACAAGGTGTGATGGACTCTGATTGGATATTAAAACGGAACAACTTGGGAATTCCAAGTCATCAAAACGTTATGTGATTTATATATGGAAGCAAATATAAATTTAGCAAAGTTGGTGAACTTGGATACTAGTATTATATTTGCGACAGCCATTTTCAAAGGCACAACATGGACTAAAGTAAACCGATCAGCCCGAGACTCAGTTCGCGTGTTCACAAGCGTTTTCTCTACAATATGACGCTTTATACAGGTTTCTACGAGCTGTATCCATCGAATTATTTACTTGCAAAGTGAATATATTTGCGTTTTTGGCTCCTTTGACGATTCGTCACTCATGTACGAGGCTGCAATCGCCACATCTAGTCTTGAACGATATCTCGCAACATTCTGCAATATATATATAATTGTATCGCTCGTAGACATGCCGTCCGAGTGCAATTCGATGTCAAGTCATATGAGGCAATGTTGTATGATTGCATTAACGTAGATGGCCAATTTATG
>NW_009798354.1:10019-16649 GCF_000520075.1 Aphanomyces astaci | reverse complement strand
CCGTATCCCCCCTATCGCCGTAACCCCCCCGAACCTCGTATTGCCGTATTATCGTATCCCCCTATCTCTGTATCCCCTATCCCCGTATCGCCATACGCGCTGGTTTGATTGCTTTAATCGCCCATTATTAAATCCTAATACGATAGTATATTAATACGTGCTAGAGTAGTGTAATCGATATTATTAATAATACGCACTACCGTAGTATAGAAAAAGTAGAGTAATCGAATGTTAACGTTAACTGACTTGTAAATGGAATTACTGACCTCCCATGGCTTCTAACAAGTGATTTGTGGTGACTTCGTTTGAACAGTGTGACGCTGCACTTTGACGCGTTTCACGGCTAAGACGAGCAAACGTCGAACAGAACAGCAGTTCCTGCGAGGTATCGTGAAGAGTTGTTCCTGCAGTCACTAGACTCCTTACAACTATAGTAATTACGTTCTTGGTTGTGCATGATGTAACACAGGCCCATGAATGCCGAGGCCGCATACAGTACCCAAGGGCCAGCATCGTGTCCATTTGCTTGGAATGGATCCAGGCAAGTGTCACTTTATCCGTAATTCCGGATAACATTCCCCAAATCGAAACCATCGCATGATCTGCGCGGCGACAAGGACATGATCCAAGCCGCCAAAGTGCTCAGTGTCAACCAAGATATGACGGACGCGACTGCTTAATAAAACCAAGTATGGCATTCAAGTTGGGTTAGGTTGGCATTGACGTCACTTCATACTGCAAGGATCGATTGCTCTTGTACATGGATGCATGCTCCTATGTGGTCAATGCCTTGGCGTTTGTTTGTTTATATGGTGCGCCGCGTCACAGAGAACACGACACTTCACTTGGTGTTTGTATGGACTACTTCAAGAAGCCGTTGGGCCGCTCATTTCTTACCGTCCAGCATCATCGACATGAACACGTTTACCCATGCCAAGCACGCCGCGGCGGACTTCCTGCAAGAGCTCAAGCTCGGTGCTATGGAGGTGCTCCTAAACCAGCTTCAAACTCAGGTACGACTCCTCTCGTCACGACCTCTGACGCCCGTTATCACCTGTAGACGCATCGACTGCTCCACGCTCTGCTGCAAGGGCCCGAGTCTTGGAGACTGCAACTCCAAGAGTTGGCCGGCGTGCAGAGCGTGCTGGACACTGTCGACAACACCGTTCATGACGTCGACTCCAAGGCGATCGTTGCCTCTTGCCTCTTGCCCGTGGCCGTATGTCGTTGCCACGGCGTCCTTTGCCTTCCTCACGACTCTTGTAGACACCCATCACAAAGCTAATTGCTTCCGACCGCTCCGAGGTGGCGAAGAAGGCGTGCGGCGCGGTGGCACAGTTTGCCGAGATGAGCGGAACGGCCTTCGCGCCGTTTGCCGACGTCGTGCTCCCGTCGCTGGTGAGCACTGCGCCTAACAAAGTCCAGGTGTTTCGTCAAGCTGGCAAAGACTGCCTCACGACGATCTCCACCGTGTCGAAGTACGACATGAAGATCCTTGTGTCCCTGTGGCGACAATCGCGGACCAGTACGTGACTTGATATGTATGTATATATGTGTGTGCACTGGTCACCCCATTGGTAGGTGAGGCTCGATGCCTCATCGTGCAGCAAGTGACGACGGTCGTGAGAGTATGGCCCAAGTCTGAACTGGCCGAGCACTGCGACGATGTGCTGCTCCTACTCAGTGGCGCCATTCAAGATCCCAAAGACTTTGTTCGCGCGGCGGCCCGCGAAGCGTTGTGCGCGTTTGCCGAGACATGGTACGGTCCAGTCTACCATGTCGTCGCGTGAATGAAGAATATGAACAGGAGCGAGCGCATGGATCAAGTCGCAGAGATCCCGCCGCTGCCCCAACGACCGTTGATCATCGCGGAGCACGCGTCGGCTCAGCTCACGGCGGCGCTTCGCAAGAAACAAATGTCAGCCACGTCTGTGGCCCGACCTCACCTTCCGCTGCGGCGCCAATTGCGTCCAGCGCCGACCCCCCGCCGCGACGGGAACAAGACGATGTCGGCGGCCACGGTGGTTCCTGTTGTCATCTCCATTGAGTTGGCCCCCAAGTCGGTGGCTGGCTCGTCGTGCCACGCGGCAGAGGCCCAGTGGTGGTCACTTGGTGCGTCGTTGGGCCAGTTCCTGACCACATGCGTGACCAAGGCGTGGTGTGCGCTGCGATCAGCGGCTACGAGCGTGACCAAGGCGGTGGTCGTGGCCAAGACGATGCTCTGGTCGGTCTATGGACTGGTGCAGCGGATTTACACTTGGGCGATGTCGGCCAACGTCGACACCCCCAGTCAAGGGATTGAAACTGCCTAGCTCCACCTCCGTCGCCACTCCATGATATGTATTTTTCAGAATACCTATTTTATACACAGTTCTTTATCGTACATATATGTATGGGGCTATCTATTGTACACTACTGTGCTTTGATATGCATCAAAGACAAAATGGACCAATCACAAACAAGAAATGGGGATTTGTGAGCAATTCTGGCCGTCGTCACATTGGTGAGTTGTTTGTATTTCCCGCTTCTATCTCACCATTCACGAACAGAATGGTGAGGAAGTAGAGTGAGAACTAACTACTGCGTACAGTAATACTTCCTTGTTGCTTGGTTCATCTACGTACTGAAGCCGCCGTGAGAACGCAACCACCGAAACAACAACTGAAGTTTATTTTGAATCATTGAGCGTTTCTACAGTAGTGTCGAATGCCATTACTGCGATAATACCTGAAGTATTAGAATATCGTATTTGAAATTTCAATAATGCGCATGGCGTCTCAAAGACAGTACTGACTGAGGTAGCCATCATTCATCGGCACGACAGTAGGTCCCCAAAAATGCTGCATTCTACTACTTTTGATATATATACATATATATATCGACCTTGTGTGCGTCGAATATGCGCCGCTTGTTCGTCGTTGTGGGGGAGGATCACCCGCATCGTGGGCCCGGCGCAGAGGGTACAGGGGCGCTTCTTTTCCAACGTTGCTGACTTGCGACTACTTTTGGCAGGGGATGCCAGTTCTTCGAGGGCGGCGGGGACTCATCGTTCGTTTGTTTGTCTTGTTCGACGTTCGTCGATCGTCCAGATCATGATTTCATCATCATCGTCGACTTCAGTTGATTCTGCGACTTGTTCATCGAGCAACGTTCAGTCGCCGCGCCGCTCCCTCTCGCTGAAGAGTGTCGACGTGGGGTGAGTTGTGGACGACATCAAGTCACTGAACGAGTGGTTGTGGTAGTCGTCGACTGGTGGAGTTGGGGCCGATCTGGCGATGGACGTTACGGATGTTTGCTGTAGTGTCGTCCTTACCACACCGGGTGTTTTAGTGGGCTGGTGTCGTTAGACTCGAGCGAATGTTTGGTGTATAGCAGTATGATTGTATAGCAGTATGATGGTTTTGTGAAACCCGATGGTTTGTGCGCTGCCGCCGGTGCGGTTTTGGATGCCTGGCGGAAGTGCGATGTTGTCGAAGTGTAGTGTGGCGTGTCGGGTAGTGACGACGAGTGTGATGCTCGTTTAAGATGAGATAGATCCAACGACATGTTGTGTTTTGATCGGTGTGGTGTAGTGCCGACAGATCAACGAGTTTCCGTAGTATCGGCCGGACGGGCAGGTGGAGTGTCGACCTCACTGTCCACTACACGACGAACGGTGTTAAAGGCTGACTCGAAATACGTCGGTTCCGCTTGGATGGCCCGGTTGACGATTGCGGTCGGGTGGCTGCCGGAGTTGGGTTTCGTGTCGGTGTCGTCATCGTCATCTTCGTCGATAGAGTCCGGAAGCTTCGAGTCGCCGAAGATTTCGGATTCCATGAAGGTAACATGCACTGACCTCTACGTCACATAGCTTGTAGGCCTTCATGCTTTCCATGTAGCCCATCATGATGCACAACGTCGCCTTGGGGCGAGCTTGTTGCGGCGCTCGGGGTGCTTCACTAGTGAAGCACTTGCAGCCAAAGACCCACATGTTGTTGAGTTTCGGTACGTGGCCGCAAAACAGTTTGAGTGGCGTCTTGACGCACTGGGTTGTTTGCAGGACACGGTTACAGATGAACGCTGCCGTGTTGACGGCTTCGGCCCACCAACAATTGGGCAAGTTGACGTGGGCGAGCATGGCCAGCGCCATTTCCATCAAGGTACGGTGTGCACATTCGGCCACGCCGTTTTGACATTGGTAACCAGCAGATGATGACTCGTGTTTGATCCCCATAGATCTCAATCAGTCGTCAAGTGCGTGGGATGAATACTCGGACTAGAATACTTTTGCCTGGTGGCCGGTCTGGTGTGCCGAGAATGCCAGGATCTCCTCCAGGTTGGATTGTTGTTCGGCGGCGCCGGTGGACGGCACGAACCGGACGATGTTGTAGCCGTTGGCGGCGTCAACGTAGGCCGTGAAATAGAGGCAGCCGCCGGTGGACACGGTAGGTAAAGATCCTTTTTAGTCCGAGTGCCAACATTCCTCTGGTAGGAACGTTCGAGTCCCTTGCTTGGGGACAGTGACGCGGTGCATCTTGGCGCGGGGGCAGTCCATGCATGGGCGCGCCATGTCACCGAGCTGTGGTGGTAGTCCCAAGACCGCGTTAGCACAAGTGCACAAGGTGTCGAGGGGCAAGTGCCCGATGCGGTGGTGCCATAGTGTGGCCGTATCGTAAAATCGCAGAAAAAGAGGTAAAAAAGTAGGAAACTGTACTTCGAACCACTTTTTCATTTGATAAAAATACCTACTTGGAACAGGGCCTAACGTTACATAGTATACGTTCAGTATTGTTTATTGTACTACCTTCATTTCCAATCGGAGGTAGTATACGTTAATCAAGTGGAGTAACATTCAAAACAGGAGTACTCTTTCCACACAACATCAATAGAGGGATTTGGCGATACTACAAAAGTAGTACTAAGGATAACAAAGTAGTACGACGATTCACAGGGAGACTGCGCCCAAAGCGTAAGCGGTATGTAATAGTTCGCAGTCTCTCTGCGTTGGGGTAGAGATTTTTGGCGATCAAGATGCTGTTCGCAGTCTCCTCTGCGGAAGGGGTAGAGTTTTTGGGCGATCAAGTTGTTCGCAGTCTCCTCTGCGTTGGGGTGAAGATTTCGGGCGATGTTCGCAGTCTCTCTGCGTTGGGGTAGAGATTTTGGGCGATCAAGATGTTGTTCGCAGTCTCCTCTGGGTAGGGGTAGAGTTTTTGGGCGATCAAGTTGTTCGCAGTCTCTCTGCGTTGGGGTGAAGATTTCGGGCGTGTTCGCAGTCTCTCTGTGTTGGGGTGAAGATTTCGGGCGATGTATGTCGTTGTTCGTTGTCGATATTTTTGTTGTCTGTTCGCAGTCTCTCTGCGTTGGGGTAGAGATTTTGGGCGATCAAGTTGTTGTCGATGTTGTGTTCGCAGTCTCCTCTGCGTTAGGGTGAAGATTTCGGGCGATCAAGATGTTTTTGTCGATGTTCGCAGTCTCCTCTGCGTTGGGGTGAAGATTTCGGGCGATCAAGATGTTGTTGTCGATGTCGATGTTGTTGTGTTCGCAGTCTCTCTGCGTTGGGGTAGAGATTTTGGACGATCAAGTTGTCGATGTTGTGTGTGCACAATACTTTAATCAAGTCTAAGTAACCGTCCCAAATGCGTCAAAATAATCAATACATACTTTAATCAAGTTCAACGTAACTGTCAAAATGCGTCATATTATGCTATCTCAAGATATTCAATGCACTACTGTATTTGAACCAAAGTATAGTAATTACATTAATTCTGGAATGTAATCAACAATGGTCTAATTTGACTGTTATTCTGTACAGTACAACTGTACTCTTCCTGAGTTCACTACAGTACAGGCACCTGTACATAGTATTGTACGTACAGTAGGTTGTACTAGTATATGCTAATCAAGTGAAGTACAGTACGTCGTCCACGGATGTACAGAATGGAGTAATTTTCAGTTAACCTTGCATTCAAAGGAAGGACTGGTACATCCGATGAGAGCATGATGCCAGTACTTTTTTGAGTACTACTAGGAGTAGTAGAAGGAATTTCTTTGATACCGCATAGAGTAAGCGTACAGTTAATGATTACTATACGTATATATAGTACCTGGTACTGTGAAGGATGATATTTGACACTGTATATACTACAGTACAGTACAAGGTACTACTACAGTAGTAATTGATGTACCGCTTACGCTTTGGGCGCTGTCTTCTTATTGAAGTGATAATACTACACCTAAATTTGGACAGGCAGTCTATTGGAGAAATCGACTTGACAGTGAAGCACAATTTACAGTTAATACTGTCAATTGTATACTGCTCAAAAATTACATAACGTTATAAAGTATTCGCGTGCCATATCTTTGGGTCAAACAACCATTGGTTGGAATGTTGGTTTGAAACAATTTCATTGGCTCTTCGATTGGACTAGAAATTCCTAATTCTAAAAACGAATATATAACCCTATTACTTCGATTAATAATAGTAATACGTATTAATAATAGTATTGTAGTAGCATTAACACACGCCGCTTCGCTTGTGTGCTGGCAGGAATAAGGAATGGCGCTTCGCACATAAATCTTTGCTTGAGTACTCGAAACAACTTCCATAATAACGATAACTGGGGCGAATTGCCAGTGGTTAGCTATCCTCAA
>NW_009798354.1:7930-9919 GCF_000520075.1 Aphanomyces astaci | reverse complement strand
AGTACTACTAGGAGTAGTAGAAGGAATTTCTTTGATACCGCATAGAGTAAGCGTACAGTTAATGATTACTATACGTATATATAGTACCTGGTACTGTGAAGGATGATATTTGACACTGTATATACTACAGTACAGTACAAGGTACTACTACAGTAGTAATTGATGTACCGCTTACGCTTTGGGCGCTGTCTTCTTATTGAAGTGATAATACTACACCTAAATTTGGACAGGCAGTCTATTGGAGAAATCGACTTGACAGTGAAGCACAATTTACAGTTAATACTGTCAATTGTATACTGCTCAAAAATTACATAACGTTATAAAGTATTCGCGTGCCATATCTTTGGGTCAAACAACCATTGGTTGGAATGTTGGTTTGAAACAATTTCATTGGCTCTTCGATTGGACTAGAAATTCCAAATTCTAAAAACGAATATATAACCCTATTACTTCGAAGTACTATTATTAATAATAGTAATACGTATTAATAATAGTATTGTAGTAGCATTAACACACGCCGCTTCGCTTGTGTGCTGGCAGGAATAAGGAATGGCGCTTCGCACATAAATCTTTGCTTGAGTACTCGAAACAACTTCCATAATAACGATAACTGGGGCGAATTGCCAGTGGTTAGCCTATCCTCAAAACCCCCGGCAATGCGTCTAACCTATCACGAAGCAAGCCGAACTTTTTTACTATCCTACCAGTCGAGTTAATTTGCCTTGTTTTAATCTGCCACACGATTCGACTTTCACGACAAGGATGGCTTCCAAAGCCGACCCAAAGAGCTTTGCATCATCCGGAACTTGTGATGCATGAAAGTATAAAGCCAGCCGTCAATGAATGCTATTATTGAATGCTAGTAGCAGCACAACGCTCCAACACCGTACTACTAGTACTAAACAAGCATCCTGGATCCACGCCTCTATATTCTGCCTAAAATCTCAATCGATTTCATACTTTGGACTCCACATTAATTGGAAAAACATACTAGTAATATTACTATTTTAATCGTAATATTACTATTAATAGTATGTTTTTCCATCGCATGATGGCGAAGCATTGGCTCACACGGAAGAATCTCTAACTCGCACGGATCTTCGTACTGCTACTTGAAAGCATTTACGCGTGTTCATGAAGGTATATTCTGTGAATCCCGAGAAGGGGGTGGCATCTGCTAGACGGTGGGAATAGTTCGATGTCGATACCTCCATTTTCCTACCGTGAAAATGGATTATAGTTCCCGTGGCCTTTCTGTTAATACCTACTGGGAAACAAACGGTCGCCACAGTGGATCATTCGAAATTTATGGAATGTGTGTTTTATCGAAATTATCAAAATTCTTGATTAAACTATTGGTATCATACAGACAAACTGGGATGTTTGTTTTATTAAAACTATCAAATGTCTTGATTAAACTATTGGCAACTCACAGTTACATGACCGTTACTAGAACTCGAATGTATGTTTTATCCATATTATCAAACTTCTTGATTAAACTATTGGGACCGTACAGACAAAACACAACACCAAAATCTCTAACGTAACGCAGTCTAAGACAGCGAATACAGTATTAGTACTACTATGAACAGTTAATAGTACCGTACAACTACTACGTAGTACTACTACTTAGTACTACTACTACTTAACTACTTAGTACTACTACGTAGTAGGTATTAATAGTACAGCAAAGAAGTACTATGATGATTGATTTTCACTGTGTTTCCTTATAATTATATCAAGTTATATCTGATTTATAGGAGAATTATCCATTCTTGTGTACAAAGGTATATACAAATTCAGTGGCCCATTCGGCGATTGCGTAAAGAATCAATGATTTGCCGAACATCTTGCCCAATAGGATGACAAAATCGATATGATTGGATAAAACTATTTACAGAAGCAATGAAACCCTTGGTTAGTAGATATTATTCAGGGAATTTTGTTATAGAGTTTCAACCTTGTTCAGAGGTACTTTCAACGAATGAT
>NW_009798354.1:4071-5437 GCF_000520075.1 Aphanomyces astaci | reverse complement strand
GGGTGGCATCTGCTAGACGGTGGGAATAGTTCGATGTCGATACCTCCATTTTCCTACCGTGAAAATTGATTATAGTTCCCGTGGCCTTTCTGTTAATACCTACTGGGAAACAAACGGTCGCCACAGTGGATCATTCGAAATTTATGGAATGTGTGTTTTATCGAAATTATCAAAATTCTTGATTAAACTATTGGTATCATACAGACAAACTGGGATGTTTGTTTTATTAAAACTATCAAATGTCTTGATTAAACTATTGGCAACTCACAGTTACATGACCGTTACTAGAACTCGAATGTATGTTTTATCCATATTATCAAACTTCTTGATTAAACTATTGGGACCGTACAGACAAAACACAACACCAAAATCTCTAACGTAACGCAGTCTAAGACAGCGAATACAGTATTAGTACTACTATGAACAGTTAATAGTACCGTACAACTACTACGTAGTACTACTACTTAGTACTACTACTACTTAACTACTTAGTACTACTACGTAGTAGGTATTAATAGTACAGCAAAGAAGTACTATGATGATTGATTTTCACTGTGTTTCCTTATAATTATATCAAGTTATATCTGATTTATAGGAGAATTATCCATTCTTGTGTACAAAGGTATATACAAATTCAGTGGCCCATTCGGCGATTGCGTAAAGAATCAATGATTTGCCGAACATCTTGCCCAATAGGATGACAAAATCGATATGATTGGATAAAACTATTTACAGAAGCAATGAAACCCTTGGTTAGTAGATATTATTCAGGGAATTTTGTTATAGAGTTTCAACCTTGTTCAGAGGTACTTTCAACGAATGATACTTATTTGCTTTTATAAATAGATATTTGTATCGTTGCTCCAAGCATTTCCAATGCTTTAATAAAATCTAATTTCGGAATATCTATGATCACTGTTTGGAGTGGCCATCACTACAACTTTATTACTTCAATTCCAAACATTTAATTTCCCTTCTATCTAAATCTAACTAACCACCTTGGATAAAGAAACTACGTATCATTCAACATACGTCATAATAATCTTTAAGATATTTCCAGTTGAATATAAAGTGCATAATATTCGAAAAGTTTTGTACATTGTGTATGTTAATCAGTAACATTAAACATACCTCATATTAATCCTTTAAAATATGAGCAGTTGAATGCTACCAAGTATGCGTACAGTGCATTGAATATGTTATTCAAGTGAAGTAACGTCCGAAATACGCAATAATAATCCTTCAAGATATGTGCAGCTGAATATGCAGTAAGGGGAAGTTCCAAGTAGTTTTCAGAAATAGCATGAGGCAATCAAAATCGATATACCTCTTTTTTTTCACGATTTAGGAATAGACGTCAAGGACC
>NW_009798354.1:0-1690 GCF_000520075.1 Aphanomyces astaci | reverse complement strand
TTGGCGATACTACAAAAGTAAGTAGTGCGCACTACGAATCACGGAGTAATTGGACGATTCACAGGGAGACTGCGCCCAAAGCGTAAGCGGTATACAATTGTTGTGTGTGCACACATACTTTAATCAAGTCGTCCAAATGCGTCAAAATAATCAATACATACTTTAATCAAGTTCAACGTAACTGTCAAAATGCGTCATATTATACTTTCTCAAGATATCCAATGCACTATTTAGACCAAAGTATAGTAATTACAGTAGTTCTGGAATGTAATCAACAATGGTCTAATTTGACTTATCAATCTGTAAAGTACTACTGTACTCTTCCTGAGTTCACTACAGTACATAGTATGGTGCGTACAGTACTATGCTAATCAAGTGAAGTACGTAGTCCACGCGGATGTACAGAATGGAGTAATTTTCAGTTAACCTTGCATTCAAAGGAAGGACTGGTACATCCGATGAGAGCATGATGCCAGTACTTTTTCGAGTACTACTAGGAGTAGTAGAAGGAAATTTTTTGATATCGCATAGAGTAAGCTTACAGTTAATGATTACTATACGTATAGTACGTTGTACTACAGAACAGTACCTGGTACTGTAAAGGACGATATTTGACACTGTATATACTACAGTACAGTACAAGGCACTACTACAGTAGTAATACAGTATTAGTACTACGATTAACAGTTAATAGTACAGTACAACTACTACTTATTAATACCTACTACACAGTGAAAATCAATCATCATAGTACTTCTTTGCTGTACTATTAATACCTACTAAGTAGTAGGTATTAATAGTACATAGTAAAAAACCATTTTTTATTTAAAAAATTATAAAAAAATAAAGCTATTTTTGAAATTTTTAAATGATAAAATAATATAAAATTAAATTGATACCAGTATAAAACAAAAGCTAAAATTAAACCAAAAATTGAGAAAATAGTATTGTACATGTAATACGAAGTACTGTACTGTAGTACCTCGAAGTATACGTATAGTAATCATTAACTGTAAGCTTACTCTATGCGGTATAAAATTTTGTCCTTCTAGTACTCCTACATGTAGTACTAGACAAAGTACTCGCATCATGCTCGCATCGGATGTACCAGTCCTTCCTTTGAATCCAAGGTTACTGTTAACCGAAAATCATTCCCCATTCTGTACATCCGCGTGGAGTACTGGACGTACTTCACTTGATTAGCATATACTACGGTACTGTAAAGATGATATTTGACGCTGTATATACTACAGTACAGTACATGGTACTAATACAGTATTAGTACTACTATTAACAGTTAGTACCTGTACTTCTTTGTTGTACTATTATTACTACTTAGTATGAAAATCAATCATCATAGTACTTCTTTGCTGTACTATTAAAACTACTTAGTGGGTATTAATAGTACAGCACAGAAGTACTATGATGATTGATTTTCACTGTGCTTCCGCATAATTATATCAAGCTATATCTGATTTATGCGAGAATTATCCATACTTGTATACAAAGGTATATACAAATTCAGTGGCCCATTCGGTGATAGCATAAACAATCAATCGTTTGCCGAACGTCTTGCCCAATAGGATGACAAAATTGATATGATTGGATAAAACTATTTACCGCAGCATGGATAGTTGATAATATTCGGGGAATTTTGTTATAGAATTTCAACCTTATTCAGAGGTACTTT
>NW_009798353.1:210248-227197 GCF_000520075.1 Aphanomyces astaci | reverse complement strand
ATGAGTTCAGGGACGACGGAATACCAAAGGTCGAGAAGACATTCGCCGGTATCCAAAGCAGGAAATCCGTGGGCGAGGCCGAGGCGGTCCCATGAATACTGCAGTGGGCCATTTGACAAAAGCTCCATAAAACCTGAAAACCGTATTGTATGCCAATTCGCACCGACGGATTCCACTGATGCATTCATGTGAAAATTGAAAAGTGAGATCTTGAAAGGATTTGACGATTTCAAGTCGTTTATGTATTGACAGGGTGTCAAATGCACATGCTATTTGTATTGTCCTGTCAATTGATACCCCTTTTATATTATAATTTTGCTTGGTTTTAAACCTAGTATCTGTATACTTGACTTTCTGTGAATTATAATAACTTTTGTAAACGTATATTAAAGCAGTTATTGAGTATTAGAGGTAGAAACCACCTTGACTACTAGGGTCTAGTAGGTAATTTAAATAAAAGTGGTGCACACGTGAATAAAATTACCGTAAACGTAATCATGACAGATAGAAAAAAGGAGGTTTTCGATCCCTTATAACAAAGCCAAATATTCTCTATGTTCTGTCAAAATTGGTATCAGGACTTTTCCTCTCCAGACAGGCCATATCCCAAAATTTCGTGTAAATCGGACAAGAATTGACAGGGAATCCATTCGACTTCCCCAAACGTACAGTATGTTTAACGCGCTATCTGTAAGTTATACATAGTTTGAATGTCCATTGCAACGAGCGAATTCACGAGTGCGCCAGACAAACATGCATGTGCGGCAAAACAACGACAAAAGGTGGAGTTAATTATTTCCGGTATCACCGAGATGAGCCATGTTTTGATGTAACAAATTCTTACGACACTAATTGAGATACCCAAATCGGCGCACAACGTGGCGCGGTCTTTCTCGCTGAATATTGCGAACAATAATCAAGACACATACTTCGAAGTATGCTAATGTATCTACCAGTCACCTGAGTGGTTCATTTCATTCCCGCGAAAAACATCGACTCTTGTTGCATGCTTAACCGACGAATCTTTATGATATTACTAGTACGACATACTATTAATAGTAGTACTACTTCGTAATTTGTTAGTTAACTCTGAACTGCCACGCAAAAGAATCGCTTGTACGGTAGCAACACACGCCCATCTTCCTGCACAGGGTACGCCTTGGCAATCAATTCTTGGTATATGTCCATAAAGGCCGGGCGCTGGGCTGGCGTTAAAGCGTCCACGTAGGGCGCCAAGCCCGTGGACGAGACATAATCCACCACTGGATGAATGTTGTTATCCTGAGCTTCCAATTGGTACACGTATTCAGTGCTCCAAAGGTGAATGTCCCTGGTTAAGGGGCGCAGCAGCTTGTAGTACGCGTCCGCATTCACATCAGTCGTGACCCACCGCACGTTGGACACGTCCAAGCTGAGCTGGTTGGCCGCTTCGCCCATAAGAACATGGCTGGGTTGTTGGCGGGTGTCTGGCATTTGAAAGGCGAGGGCCCCGCCTTGTTGAAGCAGTGAGGTCATTGTGTTCATATATGACGTCGTATATAGTATTGCACTAAGGCCACGGGCGAGTAAATGGACAGTTGGGAAGGTAGTGGCCAGAGTGTTGCTGTTATAATAATGTGTCAATGGGTAATGTTGTTGTACCAGGCTTTAGAAATGACAAGAGGCGAGGCAAGAGCGTCTCATGGACGTTGTAGGATACCCAGTGCAACGCTGCGTTTGAATAGATGACATCCACCGGAATGTCGCTACGGAAAGATTCAAAGTTGCCGTGAACGTACTCAATGCGGTCCAGGCCTAGACCAACGTGGCTTAGCCTCGCTGACGTGAGCATGGATTGAGAAGCGTCCACACAGTGAATCCGCGCAGCGGGCCAGCGGTCTCTAATAAGGTGGACATTGCATGTTGGTGATGATACACGGGCTCAAGATCGCAACAAACCGAATAAAGGGAGTGATATTGCCAGGGCCACAGCCCAAATCCACCACGTTGGCGGCAGATGGCATTTCATGGACGAGCTGGAGGAGGTCCAACGCAGGCCGCAAGCGCTGCGATCCAAACTTCATGTAATGCGACGGTTTCCAGGACCGAAGCACCCTCGGGGCAGTTGAACTAGCCATGAGCTGCAAAGTCGGCAATGGAGAATCTGGGTGTCCTAGCCGAAGTGATTGATGATGACTCACAGTACAATTATATCGCTCAAATTAGGTGTCAGTCGCATACTATTTTGAAACGTTTGACCTCTTTTCTGAGTTAAACGTATAAAACCTATTTTGACTGCCACCACAAACGTGTCATTGCAGGGGTTTGTATACGAAGCAATCGATTTGACCAACATTTTGGGATCTCCACCAATAAGGACCAGTCATTCTGAAGTAGGGGTAGGGAGACGTTTTATAGGTTTAACAAACCAGCAGAAACACTATGGGCCGTTCGAATATTGATGCTGGTGGAGCAGCAATCAAGGCGTTTACTCAACAAGCCTCCAAGAATCACTTTTTGACTCTCAAGTACTCCCGTTAAAGCTGCTGCAAGGACTGCATGCGCTAAAAGGATTGCAATTGGGCCAACGAACGAAGCTCCATTGGTCGTAATCCCACTTAAGCCTTTTCATACCTCCGTCATAAAAATCGAGCTCGAAAACATCGACGGAACCTCCTCCCTTGCTACTAACATGAACATGATTGGGGGCTGAAGCGTTGGCATGCATTAATTGGCTAAACCGTTTGTAGTAGTAATGCTAATCGATGAACTTTCGAACGGCCGAGAGCCATGATCGACAACTTGGACAATACGACAAACAACGTCACATCCTACACTTCGTCGTATGTCAAGTTTATGCAAATGTACGGATAGTTTCGGATACAACCTCCACATTGGAGTAAACCCGTCCAGTCATTCCGATCATGTGAACTAAGCACTCCCATTCGGCAGCAAAAAACCCACGTGTGTTTTTATCTTGTAGCACAAGCCAGACGCCCCTGGTATGAAAATAATCATCACAAGTTTGGGCGGTACATAGCATTCCTCAAAATGAGTCAAGCTAACAAGTCTGCTTTGGTCACCGCGGGTGTCGTCGGCGGCGTCGCCGTCGGGTCGCTCCTCCTTCGCTCGGCGATGTACCCCATCATGACGTACCGCGCCGAAACGTTCATTGTGGAGATGCTCAAGCAAGCCGACATCATCATTGGTCGCGATATCATTGTGCACAACCCCGAGATCTTCCTGGACTGGTCGAGCCGCGGCATGTTGGCGATTGGGGAATCGTACATGGCCAAGCAGTGGGAAGCGTTGTTGCCGCTGGACGTTGTCTTGACCAAGCTCCTCAAGCTCCCGTCGGACGCCAAGCGCAAGCTGTTCAAGAGCTGGGACGCCAAGTTCGTGCACTTGACTGGCCGCGTGTTCAACTTCCAGTCGCCGTCGCGCGCGGGGATTGTGGGCGCCCACCACTACGACATTGGCAACGAATTCTACAAGCTCTGGTTGGACCCTTGGATGCAGTACTCGTGCGCGTACTTCAAGGACATTCCCGACACTGACTTGGACACTGCCCAAGTCAACAAGTTGCACCTCATTGCCAAGAAGCTCAAGATGGAGCCTGGGATGACCGTGCTTGAAATCGGCTGCGGGTGGGGCGGCCTCGGCATCTTCTTTGCCAAGCACTACGGCGTCCACGTCACGGGTATTACGATTTCCAACGAACAGCTCAAGGGTGCGCGCCTCCAAGCCGAAGCCGAAGGCGTCAGCCACTTGACTCAATACACGTACTGCGACTACCGCAAGATGACTGGCCAGTTCGACCGCGTTGTGTCCATCGCAATGCTGGAAGCCGTGGGCTACAAAAACATGGACGAGTACTACACGGTGATCCAGCGCTGTCTCAAGACGGGCGGGCTCGCGCTGGTCCACTCGATCACGTCGAACCGGAGCACCAAAACTGCCCATCAACAATGGATCCTCAAATACATCTTCCCCAACGGATTCTTGCCATCCGTGACGCAAATGTGCGAGTTTGCCGAAAAGAAGTTTGTCGTTGAAGACGTCCACAACATTGGCCCAGACTATGACAAGACCCTCATCCAATGGTCCGTCCGGTTCCAACAACACCTCCAAAACGGCAACATCGTCAAGGATGATGTGTTTATCCGGATGTGGGACTTTTACCTCAACTATTGCGCCGCCGGCTTCCGCGCCCGCACGATCCAATTGCATCAAGTCGTGTACTCCAAGCACCGTGCGGGACGCTACGACGCCGTGAGATAGATGCGATACAGTATGTCGTCGACAAGGTTTTACTGTTCGATGTGGAAAGTGTTCACACAATAATACACTGTAACGTTACTAGTATGGACGCAACAACGAAAGGCCATTCGTGGAAAAGAAGCCAATGGCATCGTTTTGTGGTTGAAATGCATGGATACACCAATCAAATCCTCGTATTATTTGAGAAACGGTTGAATTACAGCCAATAAACAACCTAGCTGCTTGGCACACTCCTTTGAAGGATGTACTCTCTAATCAGCGCGCGCTCCAACACCCTCGCCCTTTGTATGCACTCTAGTCTACTCGAAGTACATATGTACTTCGAGTAGTACATATTGCTTCTAACGTTAACCTACGGACACCCGTTGTTTGCAATGAAGGGATATAGTTTGCATATTTCTTATAACGTGACCGATCAGTGATCCGCCAACTGACCAGTGATCCGCCAAACATTTTTATCCAATAACATGGTTTCTCGAATTGTATTGGACAAAACAAAACCTCTTACAATATTGACCTCGTGAGAAATTATGCACGAATTGTCCAACACTCCAACCTGTCAATACCTCAAAAGTTCATACATTTCTAAAACTAATATACCTTTATCATATTATATTTTCAGCTAAAGATTTTGGATTTTGTTAAACTGAATTCAATACTCACTTCAAGTATATATTTTGGCGGATCACTGATCGACTGTGTAAATAGCTCAACTTTCTAAATTAATTGGAGAAACATGAACTGTCAGATCCGATCGGTTTTGAATCCTTAATTGGCTATCAGAATGTGTGTCCATCTTTGTTCTAGCACAAATAGCAGCTGAGTAATTCAAAAAGGAAAAAATCTAAATTTTGGCGGATCACTGATCGGTCACGTTATTAGTATTTGGAGGCACGACCGCATCGTTCAGACTCGTTGTCGAGGAGCTTATACGCAGGCCAGTATTCCGTGTCTCCGCTGTCGTTGATATGCACCAATTCTGGGTTCCGCTCGGTGTTGTGGACGCTGCCAAGCGACGTGTAGCCTTGGTCGTACAGCATGCAATACTCGAGCTTGAGTTTTCGAAGGAACAGCCACACGTAGTCGTATCGCCACTGCAAGATGGGATTCACGCGGAAAAACGCTGGCCACCCGGTGGAACTGGGAGAAAAGTGCTCGAGATCTTCGGTTCCTGGGTCACCCCTGCGGACCCCCATGACGAACGCTTGCGTTTTGCGCTTGGAAATGATGGACTGGATGCCCTGCACGTAGCTGCTAGTCTGCATTTCGCACTGGAACCCGTACGTGTGGATGCAATGGTGGATGAAATCGGTCACTTGCGGGAACTGATCGGGTGTGTCAAAGTACATCACGGGAAGTTGATGGAGCAGCGATCGATACGCAGCGTCAAACTCTTCTTCGGACGCGCCAGGATGACTGACCAGCGCGCGCTTTGCTAGCACCAACCGCAACAGGTGCAACACGACCGTGGAATCTTTACCGCCATTGAAGCTGAAGCACATGCGTTCCAGGGATAGGATATCGATGGCTCGGTTGAGCACTTCGATGGATCGATGGAAGGCATTCCGGGTCTCTTCGTCCACGGATTCACACAGCTCGTCGAAGCGGCGAACGAGGTCCATCGCGGCTTGGCAGCGTGTGTGTGCAGGACCGGCAATCCTCACGAATGCAATAATAATATACAGGATGTCCGGATAAATTGTGTCGAATTCCAACGACGATTTTAGCCGATTTTGCCAATCGTAATTGGCTAACGTTTGTGGAGATTTTAAATATTTTCCATAAAAAAGCGAGTACTGTAGTGCTACGAAACTCAAAGTGCTAAATGAACATCGTTGTAACGACACCCAGTGTCACTTCGAGTACTCTGCAATCAAACACACCATGATAGGTCAGTGTCATTTACAAAACAACGTTTGTTAAAGCTGTAGTTACGCGCTGGAATATGTAATGGACGGCTGTGTTCTCAATATCGCAACGTTGCTCGACCGCTTTACTACTAGTACTACTTACTACCAACCATGCCAGTCTGTGGACCTTGTACGATAGATATCTACAGTACCTCCACGGCTACCAAACGACTTGGAGCGGCACCTGATTGCACCAGAGGATTGCCAACGAAGTGGATTTGAAACTAGCAATATTTACGTATAGCCCTCGCTTTACAACAACCCCGACCCAGTGCTACTCGAGACAAAGACTCGCCCGGTAACCGCGCCGTTCTCGGAGCCATTTCAAGACTCCATTTGTACATGAGCAAAAGCAACTTAAACGGCTACGTCGACACCCGTCCACACTTACCGGTATGGGGGCGACGTGCTCCTCCCTGAAGGCGACATGTACTTATGACCTACAAGTAAACATTAAAGACTGCAAGTATCAAGTTCTGGTCAACAAAATCATCGCCCACACCGCGCGCCGCTGTAACTCGTGGAATCCTTCCAACATTGCTCGAACTATATTTCATTGTGAATGCATCCACGATCATGGACCGAGGGCTGCTTGTATTAGTTGTACCTCAAGGCGTTCGCCCCGAATGTCGTCTCCCCATCAACCCCCAAACGTACACTCTGTAACCCCAATTTTGACTGTAGTTGTTGCCAAAAACCACCGGTAGAAGTAAAATAGGCTAACTGGTATAAACGTCATGGTACTATAATATTATTACAAGGGCTAACTAAAAGTATGTGGGTTATTATTAGGGAGATTTCGGAGATGAGTATTTATCTTTCCATAAATAACCTCTGAAGCTTTATAGGGTTGAGGAAAACTCCGGAACTTAGTACTAGAATCCCTCAAATTGGTCCATTTTGGGGATTCGAATCCTCGACCATGATTGGCCAGATCTGTGGACTTGTAATTGGCCAGATCTGTTGACTTGTGATTGGCCAGATCTGTTGAAGTGGTGCAACGCTTTTTTGCTGTTGGCACTTCGAATGGAGCGGTGGAAGCGTGGAGGATGACCCACATGAAGTGGAGGTCGATCAGCGGCGCGGTGGGAGCGAACAAGTTAATGAAAACCTCCATCTTTATCCATAGTGACGTAGAATCATCACATGTATACATTTGTAGGAACTGCGAAAAGCAAATTAGGCGGCGCCCGAAACCGCAGCTTAGTCGCCCGAGTCTAGCAGTACATCCGGCCGGAGTTGTACCAGTGGCTATCAACGATATCTTAAAAGCACCAGATAAGTACTATCGTATAGAAGCACTCCTCTGCAGCTGGCGCTTTGGTGCCAGTTGCCGAGGCGTGCTACTTTAGGTGCAAGCCATTCCTTGCCTTCGTAGCTACGCCTTTCCGAACGTCCTACAGATAGTAGAACAACTGAACTAACACAACATGAGTTTCAATCAATTCAATGCTTCGTATGCCTCTGTCGTCCCTACTAGCCCCAAAGCTTCAACGGCGAATGACCCATTGGACGACATCACAATGACCTCGCCGATCATCCACGAAGTCCACGAATTTGGCTCCATCTAGTCTACGGATAGGGAAAAATTGTTATCACCGAAATCGTCGATATAAAATCCCTTGCTTTTTGCCTTCAATTTCATCTCCTTTTCTTTTTGCTGTAGCTACTGTTATCTCACGAATTTAAGGTCATTTTAGCGTCCCGTTACTGTAATAATTGTAAGTTCGTGTTATGCTCCATATATCCGACCAAATTCGTACTTAATATGGACTGATCAAATCGAATTAAATTATGTTGGCTTTCAAATGCCGAATCTACGCGATACAAAAAATTGTCGGCTCCAAAGATACCAACGAGGACTTTTCTGCCTGTCGCTCAGTTCCTTTGCCATGATGAGCACGAACGACACGGGTGTGATGGCCCAGATTGGGGATGCGTGTAGCGCCCTGGCAACCTGCGACGAGTGCATCAAGACGTACACGTGCCACTTCTGCGAGAGAGACCTGCAATGCCATGCGATTGGGTCCACCTCTGGCTGCATCAAGGGCATGTCCACGTGCCACCACATCGAGGGTATGGCTGGGTCATCCCATCGTATGCATGTTGCATCACACAACGTGTAGATTGCGTCCGTTCGACCCCTCAGTACGTCGGGTATGGCCCGCCCGGCTATGTGGTGCTTGGGGTGTTGTGTTTAGTGGCTACACTGGTGTGCTGCGTGGGCGGCTGTAGCGTCCTCGTGGGGATGATTCGACGGGGCCGCGCAACGTCGCCAGTACCTCCGCGCCGCGATTCGTACGACTCGATGTTTCCCCTCTCTAGACTTTGACCATGTGCTTCCTAGGGCCAAACCCAGCAACGCCGACATTGACAACGACGTGACCACGTCCCTGTTGAGCCCCGTTGACGATGTGGAAGATAGCGCGGATAGAGGTGCCCTGCCTGTGTCCACTGCGACCGCCACCCAGCAAACCGCCACATTCCGCACCTTGTGCAGTCGAACCATTTGGTTGGGCAGCCTCGTCGCCTTTACAGTACGTCGGTGATGCACCTCTCATATTCCTCAATTGCTCTGGCTAAAGCATGCCCTCTTATACTTGTAGATTTTGGCTCTGATGTATTATCCTCGCGTCCCAGACTACCAGATTTGCAACCAAGAGGTACGTACACCAGTCTTTCAACTAACTTGTTATAGTATTCTTTTACCCACACACTCATCTAATCTTGTCATTTTTATCGATATAGTTTGACTGGGAATCGATCTTTGCGAGCTTGATTAGCGTCACGCCGAAAATTCACTACCAGGTACGTACGCTCGAGTCTTTATATTTTCCATGCATGTTCTAATTATATTTATATATAAATATATATAAACTGAATTTTCTACTAGATCATCACCAGCGTTGTGAACGAGAACCGATTCGCTTTCCATTTGGATAGCGGTGTTGCTGACATCAGTCACAACGGTATTAAAGTGGGCACGTGGGCTATCTCAAACTGGACCGCAGAAGCTGGCGCTGTGACGGATGTACAAATATATTATTTCGATGTACATATATATATAATATATATTGTAATTGTTTCTAGATGCTGGCGATGGTCAAGATTGAACCGAGCACGTATCTTGAAGCGTTGTCGCTGTGGAAAGATTTCCACTACAACAACTTGACGTTTCAAATCGACACCAACCTCACCGGCTCCATTCGTTGGGGTTCTTTCAAGGTATATATATATATATACAATGAGTTATATATATATCTAATGTGTGGATTACTGTATATATGTCGATTTAGCTCTATGGGTTTACGGTACAAGCGCCGGCCGTGGACTTTTTGGTGGGCGACAAATACCCTCGAGATCTGTGTAAATGCACAGAGTACTTGACCCCCACCTCGGATGCCAACATCTTTCTCCAATAAAACCAATACTAATATCGCTTGAGTCTTATGTGTTTGCTCGATCGCAACACTGCAATAGCTTCTGCATAGGTAATAATACTTACATTCTAGCTAAACAATCTACTTCAGCATACTAGTACTTAGTATACGTATGTATTTGCTGCTACGCAGCCAACAATCACACGTTGGAAGCCCGTCCGCCATAGTGTATTGTTGTAGTATAGTTTATAAGGCAACAATGTTATGGGCATGGAAGCATGGTATATTCGCGGGGGGGGGGGTGTCTCGGGTCGAGCTTTCGCCCCTGTAGATGACTGGGTATGTTTCGAGGGGTACATATAACCGGCTACCTGCGTAGCCAGGTGGTAAGACACATCGAAGTTGGATTGTGGGGGAGTGGCCAGTATGTATATGCTGCGCAGGTTAGGATGTCGAATGCGTGGAGAATTCTCGAGGAGGTGTCACTGTCCTCCCAAACACGGGCGTGTGTCAGGTCCATGTTGATGTTTCGGGGATTGGTGGTGGTGGTGGGGATGTCGTGCGCTACGTACTCGCATGCCCCTGGAATATTGAGGGGCACTGCAAAGACATCTGATCCTCGCCGTCGAAGGAAGTGAGCCCCGTCCTGACGCCCGTAATGCTCATACATTTGTTTACCTGGTGCCTTCTCGCGCGATCCCCAGTAAGGTTATGTCGCTTGGAGTATCGCCTCGAAATGGGGCATGGCAAGGGAGAGGGGGGGAAGTCTCGTGAGGGCTTGCATGGAGGGATGTTTACCGTTCAGTCCACAGGATACGATAGGGGCAGTACAGTAGCTACGCTAGGTGGCATACAGTGTCATCAACCGTATTCCGTTTCGTAGTTATATTGGTTTCCTTCACAGCAAGAATCCTTGTTGACGTACGGTGTTGAGGTCCTCGACACGGACGCTACATGTATATGCATGCTTCGCACAAAAAGAAGCCTACAAGCAAGGAAGGCCCCTTCCACCCCTCCCCCTGATAGTATGTAGCAAGCGATGACGCTCAGATTTTGGACTGGCTATAGGGCTGGACGATATGGAGTGGTGTTCATAGTATATAGGCGATTGATGTGTGTGTGTGTGTTGCCGCTTCGAAAGGAATACGAGTACAATTCACCAACCAGTCGTCCTGGTGCAGTGTCAATTGGTTTCTACCTTGCTACACCATCATTGTGTCGTCATGTCGTTACATACCTGGTAGCTTTTGAAACGGCGCAGAACCCACGTGTAGTACTGTATAGTTGATGGTGGTTCTATAATTAGGTTGGTTCTATAATATTAGGTTGGTTCTATAATATTAGGTTGGTTCTATAATTAGAAGTAAAAAGAATGACCCCGTCGTTCAAACCTGGGGTTCACCAAGGTGTAGTACGTACGTACTGTATGTACTCAACAAAAGATGGGCGAATGCAATATCCACGACGACAGGTTGTATCATGTGCTGCTTTGCCGTCAGTCAGCCGACTGTTTTCAAGCATCATTACTAGTACTATGTACATATCGTAGCAATATTGCCATCGTCGCAATTTTGATTGATGGACAAGCAAAGCACGAACGAATGTGTGCTGCACCCGGTGCAACACTTCGCTCGTCCGTGAGTGCTATATACTACCGGTAACTAGTAGTAGTACATAGGTAGGGTTTCGTGGCTGGCACAACTTGTGGGCGTTGTATCCATTTCTTCAACAACTTGAACTCAAACCTTCACTTGAGTTCACTTTCCATGTTGACAGCAGTTGTACACTCGAATGTCCATGTACTCGGAGTAAACGAAGGAAGGCCCGTGACACTGCGTAGTACTGGTAGCATACTACTTGAAGTCCGTAGTACTACAAAGTAGTACGTACATGTAGGTTGTACGCCGCGGGAAATTGCTGGCCACCCAAATTTCGCACTCCACCGTCGAAACACAGGAGAGCAAACCAATTCGCTAAGCTAACTGTAAGTACTGACTGTACTGTACAGAACAATGCTCATTGATGATCAATGGTGAAGCTGTAGTACATACAGTACTTTATGTATCCAGAATAGATCTGGTATACAAACGCCCAGTGTTTACGAGTGCCAGTTCCACCACGAAATCGTCGTGTCATCCGTCCTCAACTGGCACGAGAACGTGCCACGTATGAAACCAAACCCCTTTTTCTATCGACGAACTTTTATCCGGAATGCTGACTTGGTGTAAGTATGGATAGCCGGAATATCCGGCACGGCTCCAAAAGTTGAACCCTGGATTTGACTGGCGCAGAGTGGAGGGGGGGGTTTCACCCTCGAAACCTGGGATTTATTATATTATGCCAAGTCCTCGGAGACTATTTACACTTGATAATTGTATGTAAGCGTTGCCGTTTCAACCACCATATCATCATCACCCACGACCAAGAAGGGATCACTTGCCATTTGGCTGCCTAACGCTCAAGAAAGCTCCGAGGTCGTTGCCGCGCTACACAGAGAAGACCACCGCCGTCCTCTCGCCGCTAGTTCGCCACCGTTCGCTTGGATCTTGACTGTTCAGCTTGTTGGATCCCCACAAGATCCCACCCGAGACCTCTTCACCCGCCACCTTTGGGGCCAGCACGCCCCTTCACACCCGCCGCTTGGTGTTTGATTTCAACATTGAACCTGAGTGGTTTCCTTGCCGATAGCATCGCCTACGTCTAACATGATTCGAGCCTCCTTGCCCTTTACTCGCCTGCCTGGTCTGGTGACGCGGGGCTGCTTCAAGTTCAAGAACACCCATTCCGCGATGTTCGCCACATTCAGTGGACCCACCACGGTTGCCGCCGCACGGTCAGCCCGTGCTGGGGCTGCCGTTGCTGGTGACCGTCTTCGGATCGCGAAAGACTCTGTCTTGACCGGTCCGACTGCAGGGTCCGCTAACTATCATTCGGCCGCGTTGGCGGTCGAAGTCCCGGACGACATCGTGCCTCCCCTTGTCGTCCAACAACACCAACTCCACGCCGCGTCGTCCATTGTTGCCAAGAAGTCTGTGCTTAACAGATTGTGGCAACACATCGAAACCGGCGAAGAAAACGCATTCTATGTCGTCGACACGTCCGCGGTGGAAGCGCGCTTCAATCTGTGGATGAAGCATCTCCCGTACGTCAAGCCGTACTACGCCGTCAAATGCAACCCCGACCCGAGCATCCTCCAGACCCTCGCGCGTCTCGGCGCGGGCTTTGACTGCGCGTCACAGGCCGAGATTGCCCAAGTCCTCGCGCACGGCGTGGACCCGCGCTCTATCATCTACGCCAATCCGTGCAAGCAGCCGTCGCACATTTCGTACGCGACCCAGCAAAACATCGACTTTATGACGTTTGACGGATGCGACGAACTTACCAAGATGAAGCGCATCGACCCCGATGCCCGCGTCGTGCTGCGGCTCTTTGTCGACGACTCGCACTCGCAGTGCCCGCTCGGCACCAAGTTTGGCGCCGTTCTCAACGACGTCCCTGCGATCCTCAAGCATGCCAAGGCCATCGGGTCCAACGTCGTCGGCGTCAGCTTCCACGTCGGCAGCGGCTGCTCGGACGCGTCCGCGTACACGGACGCCGTCGTCCGCGCCAGGAAGGCGTTTGACATTGGCGCATCCCTTGGCTTTGATTTTGAACTGCTCGACATTGGCGGCGGGTTCCCTGGGGATGCCAACGCGCCCATCTCGTTCGAGTCCATCGCGTCGACGCTGAACGCGGCGCTGTCGACCCACTTCCCGTCTGACGTCAAGATCATCTCGGAGCCCGGCCGGTTCTTTGCCGCCACGAGCCACACGCTGGCCGTCAACGTGATTGGCCGTAAGCTTGCGCCCAACTCCCTCGCAGCTTTTTCTGCTGCTGCCACGTCATCGTCCCCGGCCAAAGCGGCGCGGGGCCACCGCGGCCTCCACGCCGGCGCCGATCCGTACTACATGTACTTTGTCAACGACGGCTTGTACGGATCCTTCAACTGCCTTCTTTATGACCACGCCCAAGTCCATCCCGTGGCGTTGGGCGGGTCGGAAGACCAGAAGTTTTCGTCGAGCATCTGGGGCCCGACCTGCGATGGCCTGGACTGTATCGCAAAGGACATCGATATGCCTGTGTTGGACATTGGCCAGTGGATTTACTTTGCCAACATGGGCGCGTACACGTCCGCCGCCGGCTCCCACTTTAACGGATTTGCTCCCCCCGACAAGGTGTACTTTGACTGCCACGACCAACACGACGACGAAGAATAAGTCGAGTGTGAGTCGTTTCCAAAATACAATCGTGCGTTTGCTGCAATAAAAAAAAATACATGCATTTTGAGTGTATTTTGACATTATTCCCTTGAGGTTGTCCGCAACTATTAATAGTTATGGGCACTTCATGAATGTGGCTGCTTCCTTATTACATTATTCCCTTGAGGTTGTCCGCAACTATTAATAGTTATGGGCACTTCATGAATGTGGCTGCTTCCTAGTGTAGGCATATTAATAGTGCTCCTCTATGGCGACCTTCAAATACGACGAAACATGGAAATATAGCTTCTTAGCTGATATATATATATATCCTCAGTGTCGACGCAAAATGCACCAAATAGTCTGTCTACGCATGGAATTGAAGCACGTACTGTCTGTACACATGTAGTAAATGCAACTTTTAAGTTGCATTTACTACATGTGTTATGACCAGCGATTGTTTTAAAAAACAATCGTTGGTCATAATTATTAGAGAATGTGGTGGATTTGTGGTCATTTTTGTTGCCTACACTAATAATATGTGTATTTCAATAATGTAGGCTACATACACTATTCATTTTAACCTATATATAATGTTACCTGAAGGCTACACTATTCATGCGTTGGACCCCTCCAAATGACGTTTCGCCAATAGGTACTTCGAAGTATGTCCTTCGGGTTGAAAATCGAAAACAAGTAATTTCTGTTGGGGTCGATGGGCCAATCAAAGTACGGTGTGCTGAAAATTCCACCAATCAAACGAACCTTTGGATGCTTATTCAACCAATCAACAGGCAGTTTCGAAACGCAGATTTCGAAAGCATCGGATTGGCATTGCTGCCAAATATATTAATAATACCTGCACGATCCAAATGTAGCTTGTATTACTTGACTTGATCCAGCCATATCACAACCACTGCCACATTGTCGACTGTGCCTCTGTTCAACGCTTCCTGCGTCAAATAAGTCGCCATCTTGGCCTTCCTCTTCGCCACTTCCATCGTGTCGGTCGTATACTTTTGTCGCCACGACCCCACTTCCCCCGCCAACACATTGTGCACAAACGTCACCACCTATTTAATCATATATATATATTTATCAATCAAGTCATTTTAGTTGACGAAATCGTCCCACTATACGTACAAGAGCATACTTTCGCTAGTAAAATACAGTACTACCTCGGCACTGGTGAATACATCCCACAGCCCATCCGAAGCCACGACAATAAACTTGTCACTTGGATCCCGTCGAAAACACTTGAGCTCCATCTCGCCCGACACATACCTACACATGAAGAAATCAATTTAATAAAATACACATATATTTTAATGGAAGAAATATACTTAATCATATCCGATGTACTCCAGCTAATTTAGTTCCAAAGGATTCAAACAAAACACAAAAACTATACATAAATATATATATATATATATTGTGCATGCCCAAAGTTATGGATGACATGAATGAAAAGGGGAGATTTAATGTATATGTATATATATATATTAAATCTCCCCTTTCCATTCATGTTAACAGATTTAATATATATATAAATATATGAAATCTCCCCTTTTTCCATTCATGTGAACCATTACTTTGGGCATGCACAACTAGCAAAAATACATAGAACCAAACTACGCCCTTGTCGACTTTGTATATATACTGTATCATAAACATCCAGTAGTGTACACTTACGGGCGTTGGTCTCCATCGCCCAAAGCCCGAGCGACCGCCAAGTTGGAATTGATCCGGTACGCGCCCATGTCGGCGATCGGGTGGCCGCGGGGGTCGCGAAGGCCGTGCCAGTGGACCCGCCCGCCCGCCCCTTCCACTCGCAACCGCTCCATGGGATCATTGGGCTTGTGGTCCCTCGTCAGGTTGAGTGCGCGTCCATGGCGGCACAGTACCGCGCGCGAGTCGCCGACGTTCATGCTCCATATCAAGTCGTCCACGAGCAGCACCGCGGTTGCCGTCGAGCCCTGTGTGATCCACTCCCGTCTATGATATCTCAAATCACGCTCTAGTGAATTTCTGCCAATCCAAACGCTTGACTCGACACTGTCTCTCCGCATTGGGCAACACCATTTATATACTAATCTTTTTACAGTATAGTTTGTACAAGCTTAAATAGGATCAAATGGCTTCGAATGCATTTGGGTGACCCACAAGTCCAAATTTGGGTGAAATGCACAATATATATTTGTATATTTTACTTCGCGTCACTTGCCATGTGAGCAAATATATATATATATATATATGACGTCACGTTACGTGCCATGTGCGCAATATATATATATACCGCACTGCCCTTCGAAATAATTCCGAAATATATATATATACACGACCGTCCAGGCATTCGATGATCACACACGACAGGTATTTCATCTAGGCGCAGTGATAGAGTGCAAGTACTATTTATATATATTGCACAGGAGGATACCGTTTGAGGATGGCGGCGTCCACAGCTCGAAACGCATCGCGCAAACTCGACTCGATCTCGTCCAGACTCCAGGTGTCCTTGTGGGGGCCCAGATTCGCCACGATATGGTCGTAGAGGGTTTCCTTCAGGTACGACGACACGTTGGCGCCGCCGTGGCCGTCGAACACGGCCGTGAAGCGCTGGTTGGGTGCGATAAACAGCGCGTCTTCCATCGTCGGCCGGTCTCCCCGCACGGCGGACGAACTCACGAGCAGCGGAGAGTCCGACTTGGACGTTCGCTTTCGCATTTGTACGGGCACAAGCCGCGTCGTCTTGCGGTCCAGCGTCAACGGTGGAGGGTGCATGAGGGTGGCCTGGTCGTAAAGCAGACCCATGACCGCCACCATTCCCGCGGCTCGCGTCACGGACACCCTACGAGGGTGAGATGTCTCCGCCTTGGCAGATCGAGGAAGGAAGTGCGGGGCTGCAGAGGGAGGGAGCTTCACGCGGGCGCGAAAGTGCTGCACCATACTAGTACGTCCGAGGACCATGGCGCTTTTCGATCTTGCCGTTGGATATTTCTTTTGTTCGAGAATCCGAATCCACCAATCACACGCCACTTTGACAGTGTGAACAACAATACCATAGTACAGTACAGTGTACAGTGTACAGTATACTGTATTAATAGTAAGCGTACGGGACAGCATTGAATATTAATACCAACCTTGGATACTATGGTTAATAT
>NW_009798353.1:181124-185617 GCF_000520075.1 Aphanomyces astaci | reverse complement strand
CCCCTGCAGTGTCATTGGCCAACAAGTCCCCAATATGGAGCTTTTCACGGCCCTAAACCCAGCGACCCCTTTGGGCGTCGTTGTGGTGGGCATGAACAAGGATCTCTGTGAAGTCAAGTGGCAACACAAGGACATCCAAAAGAACCTCGACGAACTACGAACAAGTTTGCATGCGATGCACAAAGAAGTACTGAATCGCAACGAGCTACGAGCGAACAAGGCGACGAAAGCCACAGAAGACTACGAAGTCTGCAACGTGACCGAAGGCGATTATGTGTTATGGTCAAGAGTGGACGAGCGCTATCATCCCAAGCTACTCGTCACCTGGGTCGGTCCATACCGCGTCAAGTCAGTGGGCGAATTCTCCGTGATGTTAGAACATCTGGTGACACATGAAGAACGAGAAGCCCATACGTCACGCGTGAAGATGTATGCGGAAGCGAGTTTTGAAGTCACCGAAGAAATCCTCGAACATGTCTCCGAACAAGGCATTATATTGAAGGTCAAATCCATCGCGGGACACAAGTTTGTCCCGGGTGTGAGCGACTTCATGTTGGAAGTGTTTTGGCAAGGCTTCGAGGACATTGAGTCATCGTGGGAGCCGCTCAAGAAGTTGATGCGCGAATGCCCAGCCGTGGTCAAAACGTATGTGACGACCAAGAAGGACGCCGAAGACTATGAGAAACTGGCTACGGCGATGAAGCGGGCGAAGGCGGCCCAGTAGCAAAGCCGAAGGCCTGTGTGTCTAGGCGGCGACATGGCTTGGGGGGTGTGTTGTGGTTGGCGGCTGTCAGCCATGCCCCGCCATGACACACAGGGACTCTCGATGGGGTCCCTTGGCGCCAATCTTGTGAACCGACGCGTTAGATACACTCTAGTAGTACTAGTAGTAGTATTATGAGTTAGTGGAAGTGTCGGTTGGGAATGGTCACCATGGTTAGCCAATCAGTGGCCACCTGGGACCACCTGCCACTTCTACAGAAGCTCACTCCTAGTTTTGCTCTGCAACGGACATAACAATCAAGTGCGTGGTTCACGGGAGGCGGCGCTCCCCCATTTGGTTGCTTGTGTTGGCGCAGTGCGGGAAACAACACAGCCTGCAAGAGAACCCGGTATTGGCGGGGTTTTGCATTTATGGCGACCCAGCGTACGGGTGCCGGTAGTGTTTGTTGTGTCCATTTCCAATGGCAGCTTCTGGCTCACCGGAGGCCGAGTTCAATTTATGCATGAGCTCCGTGCGTGAGTCTGTCGAGTGGAGTTTCCACATCATCAAGAGTTTGTCGAGTTTCGTGAGTTACGACAAGAAAATGAAGGTTCGAAATTGCCCAGTAGGTTTGCTATGGCTAGTAGCAACATTTCTTACCAACTGCCATACGTGCATGAAGCCCCATGGGAATCAAATCTCTATGTACTTTGGTCTCCAACCGCCCGACCTCAACATGTACATTGGTATCAACAATAAATTTCAAACTTCACGATTTCGATCGTACAATTTTGTAAAGTAATAGTACAGTTTTGTCGCATGCTGATCATCGATACATATTATTCGAATCGTTTAGTCATTGCACTGATCAAGTATCAAGCGCTGATGTGCATTGTGTTGCGCAGCATTAACTGCGGCTTGCTCACGATCAAAATCTACGTGCAACTAACTGCTCAGCCGAAACTTCTTCTCTGCGACATTTTTCCTCAATACCACTTTCGATTGCGTGAATAAGGACCAAGTGTCAAGAGGGACGATAAAGGGGTAGCACTGGGGAGGAACGACGACGAAGAACACTTGTGTGGTCGAGGGCAAAACCAAAGATGATCATTAACGGACTGTTTAGCTGACCTATGATTGGGCATCAACAGTCCGGCTTCTACAGAGAAAGAACACCGGATAATTCCGGATGACCGGATATTATCCGTAAGGCCAAAGCAAGAACGGCCAAAGTGCCTTTTCTTGACAGCCACCCCACTGGGCAACGGACTGCTGAAGGCCTTCGAGACGAAGTTCTCAAAGAGAGGCAATGCCAAAGGCAAAAAGGGCTTAGCGAAAAATTCGCGAAGGCCAAAAAGTGCCAAAGGCATGTCACTACAAAAGCCACCCTGAGAACAGAGGCAAAGAAGGTACGACAGGAACACACAAAAAATAGTGTTGAGCACATAAGTGCATGGTTACTCATAGAGTAAGGCAGACGCCTAAGGTAATGCATAAATGCAAGGGTGCTCAAAGAGCAAGGGTGCTCGAAGAGCATGGTAAATACCATAAAGTGAATATATGCAACGAAGAATAAGACAGTGTGGCTAAAACTAGCGGGTAAAAACCCAAGTAAAATTGCCAGAAGCAAAAGTACAAAGTAATACTCAGAGAGTAAGGGTACACCCAAGTAAAATTGCCAGAAGCAAAAGTTCAAGTAAGACTCAGAGAGTAGTGGTATAAACCTCGAGGACGAAAATGAAGGCGGAGAATGAAAAGTGTTTGCTTAGAAAGCAGGTGCAAATAATGCATGATAAATATCAATAACAGCCATAAAGGCTTAAAAATAAAGTAAACGCAATGCCATAGGCAAGGGTCACTCGGGTACACGGCCACAAAGGTAGTCACCAAGGGCATAGAGTCGCAGAGCGAGGCAGAACCTGCGAAGCACAGGTTCCGGGTGCGCCTTCGTAAAGATGTCCGCAAGTTGTTCTTTGGTAGGACAATAATGGAGTATAAACTCCTTGTTCTCAACGAGATCCCGAACAAACATAAAACGCACATCAATGTGCTTGGAGCGCCCATGATGCTCAGCATTTTGGGCGATGCTGATAGCAGACTGATTGTCCTCATGAACCGAAATCGGTTGATCACTAGTGTGATGTAGTTCGGCAGCGAGTTGGCAAACGTATAAACATTCTTGAATGCAAAGAGCAAGAGCCACAAACTCGGCCTCGGTCGTTGACAGAGTCACGATACCTTGTTTCTTCGAAAGCCATGAAATAAGACTGTTGAAAAATAGGATAAAAATCCACTGACACAGCGTCGAGTATCGGGGCACATAGCATAGTTTGCATCCACATAAGCGGACAGAAACGGCTTGGAGACATAGTCTCGGCCACCTAACATGAGTCCAAGAGTGGAGGTGCCTTGGAGGTAGCGTAAAACGCGTTCGGCAGCACGCCAATGGGCAAGACCCGGGTTGTGCAGAAACTGCGAGAGTTGTTGTAGGGCACAAGCCAAGTCTGGGCGAGAGCCCATGGCTAAGTACATAATACTGCCAACTAATTGACCGATACGGTTTGGTTTGCATAAATGCAATTTCTTCAGGTGAACTAGCTCACTGAACCTTGGATATTGACCGATACGGTTTGGTTTGCATAAATGCAATGTCTTCAGGTGAACTAGCACACTGGGCCTTGGATAAAGGCGTGGTGCACTCAAAAGGAGTGGCGACAGGCTTGGACGTTGACATGTCAAAGCGATCAAGTACTGTAGAACAGTAACGAGATTGATGAATGAACAGAGTTCGTTTGGAACGGTCACGGACGATTTCCCAGCCGAGAATATCTCGAACAGGACCTAAGTCCTTCATCTGGAAGCGTAGTGATAGTGACTCCTTGAGAGCAGCAGCAAGAGCTTTGGTAGGAGTAATGATCAAAAGATCGTCTACATAGAGACTAACAATGGTAAAACCATCATCTCGGGCTTTGAGAAAGACGCAGCGGTCTTTGTGAAGGCGGGCAAAGCCCAGGGAAGCCATGTAAGTGACAAAAGTCCAGTACCATAGGTGAGGGGCTTGTTTGAGTCCATAAAGACTCTTTTGAAGTAGGCAGACATAGTCTCGCCTAGAAGCAGGGTCAATGAGTGAGCCAGGAGGCTGCTCCATGCGTATAACGCAGTCGATTTTGCCATTTAGAAAGGCGGTTTTGACGTCCATTTGCTCGCATTCCAAATCATGGATGGCCACTAAGGCAAATAGGAAGCGTAGGACTTCAAGTCGAACAACAGGAGCAAAAATGTCCGTGTAGTCGATGTCTTTTTGTTGCATGAACCCTTTGACGACAAGTCGGGCCTTGTAAGTGCCATCGGCTTTGAGTCGAAAGACCCAGCGACACGGTAGAACCGTTTCATCATGACGACGTTTGACGAGCACATAAGTGCCGTTAGAGAGTAAAGACTCGTATTCGACTTGGCAGCTAGAAGCCATTTGTCACGGTCGGGGCGGGACATGGCATCACGCCAGTCTTTGGGGTTGTTTGCACGGTCGGCAAGCAAAGCATAGACGAACAATGGTTCCATAGGAGCCAAAGTAGGAGCAGAGCTCGCAGGTAATAAAACACTTGACGGCGTAAGCACGAGTGCATGGTGCATGTGGTTGTGGAAGGTATCGAGTGACTCCAAAGGAGTTGTGTCCATGAGGAGGCAACTTGAATAATGACTAATAAAGTCAAGTGTTGTTTTGGCCATTGATGGCTTAGCCCACAAGGTGGATCCATGGGGGTGGTTCTTGATTCGCTACCGATTGTTG
>NW_009798353.1:168845-180753 GCF_000520075.1 Aphanomyces astaci | reverse complement strand
AGCTTTGGTAGGAGTAATGATCAAAAGATCGTCTACATAGAGACTAACAATGGTAAAACCATCATCTCGGGCTTTGAGAAAGACGCAGCGGTCTTTGTGAAGGCGGGCAAAGCCCAGGGAAGCCATGTAAGTGACAAAAGTCCAGTACCATAGGTGAGGGGCTTGTTTGAGTCCATAAAGACTCTTTTGAAGTAGGCAGACATAGTCTCGCCTAGAAGCAGGGTCAATGAGTGAGCCAGGAGGCTGCTCCATGCGTATAACGCAGTCGATTTTGCCATTTAGAAAGGCGGTTTTGACGTCCATTTGCTCGCATTCCAAATCATGGATGGCCACTAAGGCAAATAGGAAGCGTAGGACTTCAAGTCGAACAACAGGAGCAAAAATGTCCGTGTAGTCGATGTCTTTTTGTTGCATGAACCCTTTGACGACAAGTCGGGCCTTGTAAGTGCCATCGGCTTTGAGTCGAAAGACCCAGCGACACGGTAGAACCGTTTCATCATGACGACGTTTGACGAGCACATAAGTGCCGTTAGAGAGTAAAGACTCGTATTCGACTTGGCAGCTAGAAGCCATTTGTCACGGTCGGGGCGGGACATGGCATCACGCCAGTCTTTGGGGTTGTTTGCACGGTCGGCAAGCAAAGCATAGACGAACAATGGTTCCATAGGAGCCAAAGTAGGAGCAGAGCTCGCAGGTAATAAAACACTTGACGGCGTAAGCACGAGTGCATGGTGCATGTGGTTGTGGAAGGTATCGAGTGACTCCAAAGGAGTTGTGTCCATGAGGAGGCAACTTGAATAATGACTAATAAAGTCAAGTGTTGTTTTGGCCATTGATGGCTTAGCCCACAAGGTGGATCCATGGGGGTGGTTCTTGATTCGCTACCGATTGTTGTTGATGGATGGGCTGAGAAGGCAGACTGGTTGCGTCCATAGGATCGTCGTAAAGGAGTAGCAGTTGGGTCAAAGACCGGACTGGTCAATGAAAATGCCGAAAAGACATCTCGAATTCGATTGGGTAGTTGCACAGAAAGTGCTGTAATGGGTCGAGACGACGGGGGTTCTGTAGAAAGAACGGGTGGCGACGAAGCCAAAGGCTTGTCATAGAGGAAGGCACTAGGCCTGTTGGTAATGATGGAGTGTAATGGCGGCAATGGTGCATTGGGTTCCAAGGTTGGAATAAAGTTGGGGTCGGTGGCGGATTTTTGGCGATACGCCGCAGCAGCAGCAACAGAGTTGATGGCTGGGAATTCGGACTCCCAGAAGGTGACGTCACGAGAATAAATCAATAAATGAGAGTGCAAATGCATGAGGGTCTAACCCTTGCGATCATGTGGGAGACCCACAAACATGGCCTTGACGGTACGGGGATCAAGCTTGGATGATTGCGCGGCACGTTGAATGTGCACAAACGCGGTGCAACCAAAGGTTTTGATGTGACCCAAAGATGGGTGTCGTTTAAAGACGACGTGGTAGGGTGAAACACCTTTGTTGGATGCCGAAGGAGAGACGTTGATAAGCCCCTTCAATGAGCATAGCTCGCATCTTTTGCACAACAATGCCGACACGGCGTTCGGCAACAGCGTTTTGTTCGGGGAGTAGGTGCTGGAGAATGCCACCCGAGTGTTGTACTTGGGCTTGATAATGCGCCCGAGTTTCTCGTACTCTTTCGCATTGTCGCTTTGAAGAGTGCCGATGTTCATAGGTGATGAGTGGCGCAGCTCACCAACATCATGTTTAAAAATGGACATCGCGTCCGTACGAAATAGTTTGTAGGTCTCATAGAGATCTTTGCGAAAACGCATGGGGTAGGTCCACATAAAGCGGGAGTAGTCGTCGATGAAAACGACAAAGTAGGCAGCGCCACCCGCCGACAAAATCGGTCTTGGACCCCAAACATCAGAGTGTACAAGGGCTTGGTAGGAGGTTGCGCGGAAAACCGCAGATGAGTCAAAAGGACTGCGTTTGGACTTGGCATAAGCACAAGTCTCACATAATTGACCACGAAGGTGCTTGGACTTGAAGAGCATAAGCTCGGGGTTTGTCTTTGTCATTTGGTTGAAGGCATCAATGCCTGGATGGCCGAGACGGCGATGCCATAGGCGCGCAAGATTAGCTGCAGAGAGCTTGGAGTCAGCCACGAGGCTGGTTAGGCAGTCGGTTGAAACAGTAGAAGTGTCATAGACTGGGGTAGGAGTGTGTGAAACAAGCATAGCCTGGGCGTGGAGACAGAGTCTGGAGTGTTGGGGCAGAACGGTGTTGGCTTGAGGACCATAGATGGTCGTTGAATGATTGGCGCATAGCGCAACACAGACGAATATGCAAACATGTGCAATTGATCGTTAAAAGTGGAAAATCCACTGTAGATCGAGGAGAATTTCCGCAGAGCGGTCTCAAAGGTGGCCATCATGCCAGTAAGCATGGCCATTTGGCCCGGGTGGATATACTCGCCACGGTGCGGATCGGTTGAGGGCTCGCATTTGGGCTGGCAGGGAAAGGAGTATAAACCCATGGCGTTGTTCGGTGCACGAAGCACATCACCAAGAGAGGTGGTAATTTCGCATATGTCGCGAGCCGTAAAACGGACGGAGATGCCTTCATCAGTCGCTTGGCGAACTGAGAACAAGTTGAACTGTAGTTCAGGGCAATGTAGTCCAAAGGTGAGGCGCAGAGCGTATGGACGAATATCGTCGGCTTGGTCACGGGACGACATGTCCACGGCCAAAGAAAGAGGGCCGTAGCCAAGGACTGGGAGTTGGGCGCCGTTCCCGACTGTAAGAGACAGTGCGCAAAGAACGTAGTTGGAGAAATAATCTCGGTTGGGGGTGCATGAGGCAGAGGCGCCGGAGTCAACAATCCAATGTTCGTGCAGTGCGGGAAAGTCATTTGGACGATAAGTCACCGACATTGGTAGAGGCGGATCACCGGGGTTGCTTTCACAGTAGCGTGAAGGGCAAAAATGCCTTGTCTACGAACAACTTGGAATGGGGGATGGGGACGGACACCGTCCACACATCTTTGGGCAGTTGGAGAAGCACCTTGATCGGTGTCTCTGACGCCGCTGTGATAATATCACTGCGAGTGGCCGAGAAGGCACTGGGTGGGAACAGTGGAAGATCCACTTTGGTTGGGTTCGTGGGAATTTGGAACAATGGTCGTGGTGGGTAGAGAGGCAAACGCTCGGCAATAAGTACCTCGACAGAAGGGACTTCAGCGAAGTCTAAATCGCCGGCATCCACAGGAGATGGGAAGTGGTCGGGGAGCTCGCCCGGTGCGTCAGTGATGGGAGCGAGGGTAGTAGCCGCAATAAGCGGAGGCTCATGGGGCGGAGTGAGCAGAGCCCGGTTGGAACACCTTTTGGCAAAACCGATGGTGGGTTGGGACGCTGGAGGACCCGATTGAGAGTGGAGGGAGGCACAAAGTGGTGGGGTAATATGTGGGTGTTGGCAAAGCCATTGAGGCGATTGCCTTGATGAATAAATGGACGAGCGGCTGCACCCCACGATGAGTGACTTGGTCGCGTTGTCGATCACGGCTGCGATCGCGGTCGCGATTTTTGTCACGGCTGTTGCCACGATTGTTGTTCCACCCGCCATTTCCAGGACCACTAGAGGAACTTGGTCCCCATCCATGGTGGCTATTAGAGCCCTGGTTGCCACTAGGGCCATCGCGATCATCGCGGTCATCACGAGGACGTCGGATAGGACGAGACGGAGCGACATAATCGTGTTTGCGCTTCTTTTGGGAGACAGAGCCATGTTTGTCAAAGACGGCGCGGTCAAAACCAGGACGCATAGTGTTGCGGGCATAGTCTGACTTTAGGGTGGGGCACGCAGGAAGCGTGTGATTGGTAACGCCGCAGTAGAAGCAGGACTTGCCGGGGTGATTGATACAATCACGGTGAGCATAGCCCGGGATAGTGAAAGCGTTCATAGCATGAACTGAGCCATCGGCTTGCGTAATCACTTGGGGTGGTGGCGCAGGGGCCGCAACGGCATGCGTGACAGCTGCAAGCTGTGTTCGCGTTTGAAGGGTAGCGGCAGAGCCGTTATCACCCAGAGCAGAAGCTCGTTGGAGACGGTTGGTAATAATACGCCGAAGAGAAGCCCAAACGTCAGCAACGACAACGAATTGGTTGGCGGCGCTCGCGGTGGCCACAGAGTTGGTCACGACTTCCCACAATTCCTTGTCACCAATAAAGGTGTCGGACATCGCACACAGAGTGTAGTAGTTCCGAATATGGTTGTGGTAGTCGACTGATGAGATCGCCGATGGATCCAGAGGATTGAACGACGGCGGCGTCATAGACACCCGGTAGCGTTTGACAAGGTCAATAAGCTTCACGGAGAGAGTGTCACTGCAACTCTCATCGGTGAACTTGAGAGTGCGTAGATAGCTGGCAATGACCGTGGGGTTGTTGTCCATGGGGTTCGACTCGAAACGAGTCTTGATGTGCTCAAAGAGCTCTAATCGACACGTAGTGGCCTGATAGAGGCGCCGGATGTTGGTAGAAATGGCTGAGACCAAGAATGTGTGCGCCGCAGAGCGTTGATTCGCCAGTTTCTTGGTCGCCTCACGGGCAATGACCTCACGTTGGATGGCGGTGGTGTGCGCCTTGATTTCCGCGAGATGCGCATCACGATCGGTCTCCGACAGAGTCGGGTCGAAAACATAGAGCTCAGAGTGCTCGACTTGATCGAGCTCGAGGTACATCTTGCTGATGTTGAGCGCATCGATACGATCGCCCTTAGGAACAAAGTCCTTCGTAGAGTAGAACTCAGCAAGGTCGCGGGACGTGGCTTGAGAGAAGAAGTCCGTTTTCCAGAGCGTGTAGGCCAGAGGCCGGAGGTCGTCGAGTGGGGTGCCCACGAAGGGCTGCAAAGAGGAAGGTAGGAGGCTCATAACCTGTCAAGAGGGACGATAAAGGGGTAGCACTGGGGAGGAACGACGACGAAGAACACTTGTGTGGTCGAGAGCAAAACCAAAGATGATCATGAACGGACTGTTTAGCTGACCTATGATTGGGCATCAACAGTCCGGCTTCTACAGAGAAAGAACACCGGATAATTCCGAATGACCGGATATTATCCGTAAGTGACCGAACCTCGGCGAAAAAAGGCCAAAGCAAGAACGGCCAAAGTGCCCCTTCTTGACCGAAAGCGGGGGGCGTCTTTCTTTTCTTCTTTTTTCGGCTTGGTGTAGCTGAATCTTGTTCCTTGTTATTGCTGCCACGATCCAATTCAGCCACGGCCATTTTTTTAAGCAGGACACAGGAGTTTTCAATACCTTCGTGCTTGCGTTTCGCGACATCCTTACTACGCACACGTCGTGTGTCTTGAAGTTATCCATGCGTTTTGAAAATTCGCCAAGGAGCTGCTCGCGTTCTTCGTACTCTTCTGGAGTTCCCGACTTCCGCAACGACGCACTTTCGCCACGCACGAACTTTGACATCAGAGCGTCGAAATGGACTTTCATCGCTGGTCCTTTCTTCTTCATTTCGAAGCTTGTTGACTTGCCAAGGTCGGTGGCTATAGAGCCCCGAGCCAACACTTGCTTGCAGTGGTCGACTTCCCATGGGCGAGAGAATGTGACTTGCAGAAGCAACTGAATATCGTAATATCGTGGCGGCAGGCAAACTTGCGACCTCCACTTGATTCATCCGGGTGAACTTCCACCAGCTCTGACTGGTTGATCAAAGGCATCGAAATTTGATTGACTTGTGAATGGATGGTGTGTGTTTATGATATCCGTACCAGGAATATTCGTCTTCCAGATCTAAACTTCGGCAACCAAATGTTGAGTTCCAAGGCTGTGAAGCTAAGACCATCGATAGGTCGAGACAAGTTTCGACAATGCATTTGTAGAGGAATCTGGCGAAATACTAATTATTTTTCAAATCTAATTTCGAAAATTGATGTACCGAAAACTCTATTATTTGATACAGGGTATTCGAGTATTGGACTGTAGTGCTGTAATTACAAACGGATACATGAGGAAGAGAAGGTGATAGATTACCACAACTCAGGCAATAGAAATCAAAACAATACTATATTTATGTAAACTTTTATTATATTCATAAAATTATCAATTGAAGGTTGAAGTTCTAACAAGCAGAAGTAGAGTGTATCAATTTATGTGATATTGGGATAAATGTCCCGGATACTATAAGCTTATCATCCGGAGTCCATTTGGCATACAGTACCGATACAATTTCGAAGTAGTTGTCGACGGCAATACATGTTGTTGTGGATATGCCATGCAAAGTACATGTAGTGACACCAACTACAGACGACGACGGATTTTAAGGGACACCGAGGTTGAAATATTACACACCTAATTTTATCCAATCAAATCACTCAATTTTTTACTGATCTCTGATTGGCTAAAGTTTACTTTCGCGGGGAAACATTTAAAAAGCCCGCGTTATTGGCCAGTGGCTCCAACTACCGCGAGTGGGTGACTCTCTGTCACTGAGAAGCCTCTGGGCAAATACCTCAAGGATCCCTTGGAGTCAGACCGCTCCACGCACGCCCATGGCTACGCCGAGGAAGACGACCTAGTGGCACGGTCGTACATCAAGCTGATTATCCACAAGGATCAGGTCAAGTATGTTAGCAAGACGCAGACAAAATACGATACCTGGCAGGCGCTCAAGGACATCCACGAAGGAGCCTCCACAACTTACCTGCTCACACTGATGACGGAGATCAACAACCCCCGCTGGACCAGCGACGTAGCTTTTTGACGACTTCACCGATAAGTACTGCGAGCTCTTCCGCAAGCTCGAAGCTGCCGGCGACTTGATCCGAGAGTGCGCCAATGCAACGAAGCTCTTGGTACTGATGCCCGAACAGTTCCACAACACAGTGTTGCACATCAACCGCAACCACTCAACCCAGCCCAAGTACAAGACCCGAGCTGCGAGCCGACCACGAACTCCAATTCTTCCGACTGGAGCCGGCCAAGCACATCGGACCAACGATGTGGCGTTCCAGGCAAACCGCAGAAAACACGTGCTTCTACTGCACGAAGCCCGGTCATTGTTGTACGTCGATGTCGCCGCATGACAGGCGATATGGAGCGTGGAAGCTACCGCAAGAACATCAACGAGTGCGGTTGACAACAGCAAAACCCAACTCCAAATGGCTACCTACGCGTCGGACGGAACCAAATCTAGCGCCGAGGTCGAGCGGGTCGCGGCAGGGGAAACAACCGACAAGATCACGCCCACGACGCCGCAGAAGAAATCTTCTTCCTAAACGAAGGAGGCAGCGATGAAGAAATAGTAAGTGAAGTCAAGATAGACATGCTGAGCTTAAACAAAGACACCAATCACGATGGATAAGAACAAATGGTCATCGATAGTGGTGCGTCTTCATACATGACCGGCTACCACAACATACTGTTCAACAACGAAGAGTGTCAGCGCCAAGTCCGTCTCGCTAACCACCAGAGCATCGACGTGGACAATATGGGCAAGTTCAGAGTCAAGAACCCAAATGGCTTGACGTGCGTCTTTACAAACGTACTCTACGTCCCCACACTTTGTCACACGCTCGTGTCCGTCCCCGCCTTGACATCCAAGGAAAGAGTCACGGTTCAGTTCAAGGGCAAAACGTGCTCGATCAAGGTCGGCGACCGTGTCTCAGCCGATGCCAAGGTAAACGACCGCCGCATGTACCAGCTCACCGGCAAGATCGAAGCAGCACCCGACGACGACATCACGTGCCTCGACACAGACAGAGCCACCTGGCATCAACGCCTTGGACACCCATCCACCGCCTCGACGAAGGAGATCATAGCAAGGACGGCCGTACGCAAGTGATGGAACCTCAGAAATGCGACGACTGTACGCGAGGGAAGATGATTCACGTATCACCCCCGAAGGTGGGCACGCGCAACTGGAAGGTCGGTCAATGCATTCACTCCGACCTGTGGGGGCCGACAAGGTGACAACATCAAACGGCAAATGATACTTCGTGGCCTTCACTGACGACGCGAGTGGGCACGTCACCATCGACTTCCTGAAGACCAAGGATGAGACACTCGAAGCGTTCAAGAGATTCGAGAAAGAGTTCCAACGTACCACCGGCGTGACCATCATGGTGTTTCGGAGCGATGGCGGGGGCGAATTCAAGGCCATGACCAGGCACCTGGCAGCACAAGGCATCAAACACGACCACAAATGGCAAAACGGCAAGGCGGAACGAACCAACCGCACCATAATCACGGTGGCTCGAACCCTACTGATCCAAAGCCGCCTACCGGACATATGGTGGGCAGAAGCCATGGCTACGGCCACGTACCTTCGAAACCGTACACCCAACGTAAATACCCACAACAAGACTCCCCACGAGCTCATCCACGGCCAGATCCCGACAATCAAGCACCTACGCGCTTGATTGTTGGTTGAATTTGCTTCCGCCGGAACAAGGAGTCCAGCAAGCTTTACAGCCGAGCCAACAAGTGCGTCTTCCTAGGGTACAGCACGAATCATAAAGCATACAAGCGATACGACCTCGACGACAAGAAGTGCGCCTTCTCAGTTGACGTCGCGTTCCAAGAAGACACCTTCATGAACGCATCTCGTGACCACGACGAAGACGACAACGTCAAACTGAGCCGCGAGGACGCCGCCATGAAACAAGCGACGCCCACGACACCGAACCCGCGCCAAGCTCCAATGACCGTCACACCAAGCACGATACCCAACCCACGAGTCCACCGAACAAGATCGACAACGAGGCGCCCAACTGCATCGACGATCGACGCATACCAAGACAGCGAGGGACCGGGACGCCACCACTGCGTTTTGAAGACACTGGTCCAAGTCCCGCATAAACCCCCAGTACCACGCAGGTACCAGAATCACTCCATCCACCGGCCGCCCAACTTCAAGGAATCCAGCTGGGTAGCATACCCAAGTTCAAGGCTCAACCCAACAAAGCCGAACGCCAGTGGGTGAGCAATCACACACCACCACGTTAGCACCGTATGTAGGGGCCACACCAGATCAGCAAGCAACTACTCGAGCGCTTACGTTACGCCACAATGCCCGTACCACCAGCCTCGAAGCCATCGTTGGGCAATGGACAGCAAACGCCGTAGTGAGACAGCGCACAGCCGCCAGATATATACGATCGTGAACCAGCATCGCACCGACGCCAACCATCCGTGTTGGAAGATTAACTCGCTGAACCAAGGCACCAAAAGTTCCGACGAGTTGTGGATATCCACACACACCTGCGTAACGCGCGGCCGCCACAGCCGGAATGGACCCACGTCCAAGCACCAAACAAGACTCGACGGACCACAAACGGTGCGGCCACCCAGGAGCAGGAGCCAGACGAACCCAGCGAAGAGTGCAACCTGGCCGATATCGACGATCCAGAACCAACCAATTTCTGGGAGGCCATGAAGACTGACAAGTCCGACGAATGGCTGCCGGCTTGCAAGGTCGAAATGGACAATCTCGTCCGCGTGGAATGCTTCGAGCCAGCCATGACCCCCAACGACTGCCAATCGTTGAAGACGAAGAGGGTCTTCAAGCGCAAGGAAATCTCGGCCGCCGAGTTCAAGTTCAAGGCCAGGCTCGTTCTTCAAGGTTTCCACCAGCGCCGGGGAATCAACTTCTAAGAAACGTACTCCTCCGTGGCCACCTTCGGCGCCGTGCGTCTCGTTCTCGCCTTGGCTACAGAACACGACCTGAAGGTCCACCACGGAGGGGCGACCAATGCGTGCTTAGATTACAAGATCCAGATTTACGTGAAACAGCCCGATGGGTTCGACGACGGCACCCCCCAAGACCTCCTCCTCAGCAAGGCACTCTACGTACTCAAGAAGAGCGGGCTCGCGTGGTTGGTGCACTTGACGGACCTAATCATCCAAATCAGGATCCACCCTACTCTTGTCTGACCCTTGCGTACTCACACGCAACCTCGACGTCAAGGCTCAGATTGTCACAGTCTATGTCGACGACATCCTCGTGTGCTCCAAGACAAGCCAGGAGATACAAGACATATTCGAGGCCCTCGGCGAAGCCATCGAGATCAACAACCTCGGCCTCATCAAGAGAATCCTCGGCATCAATGTCTCTCGCGACCCAAGACAAGGTACCACAACGCTATCTCAAGAATCGTATATTGCCAAAGTGGCTCAAAGGTTCAAATTCACACCCCCATGCCAGTCGGCACTGATCTTGACCACGATGCGACTCCACTGCCCAGCAAACAAGAGTACCAAGCACTCGTCGGCTCCCTGCTGTATTGCTCCACCAAGACAAGGCCAGACGTCGCCTACACCGTCGGCAAGCTCACACGCTACACGTTGACCCCAGCCCAAATGCATCTCAACGCCGCGCGTCGAGTAGTTGCCTACCTGTCGAGTACACGTCACATCAAGATATACTACTTCAAGAGTCGGCCCGTTATCGTGGACCTCGTCGGCTTCTCTGATTCCAGCTGACAAGACGACCGCAGCTCCGGTCGCTCAACTTGTGGCTAGGCATGGATGTTGGAATATGGTACCACTACGATTGACCTAGCCTACTTCCTCGGCGACACGCTCGCCGCAAACATCTTCACCAAGCCAATCCCCAAGATCAAGATTCAAGGTGCCATCAACTTACTCGGCATGGGAAGCTGATTTGAATATGACATTCAAAGTAGTGACACCAACTAGTGACCACCACGGTGGTCAAACGCCCATCATGCATGTAATCATCGACGCCGAAGAGCCACGACCGTTCATCCAGTTTGTAGGTGTTTAGATAGTAGAATATCCATAGAATCAAGATAACATACATGTAAAAATCCAGGTCTCATTGTCAATTACACGATTAGCCATCAGCCTGTTCCTGTAGCTAACACACGTGACGTCCACAGGCTAAGTTATGATTCCATATTACATGTCCTGTGACCTGCATTTGATTGAAAACGTGGAGAATACCAGCTAACAAAGTGTATTTGCCCAGCCAGTGGCCATGTTGCACATCATTCGCACCCATGCGGACCTGACAGGTGAATGGAGTTTGGTTGTAGTATTTGTTCAAGCCATTTCTCTGCGAGGGCTGATACTTGAGCCACATGTTGTGGAACCGCTTCGCCAATTGTAACGCGCCTGCTCGACCAGGGGCGATGTGTCCCTTGTTATACGGATTCCCAGTGGAGGGACGGATAAATCCTTGCGGAAATAATCTGGGGATGCCGGGGATCCAACCCACGACCTTTGAGTTAAGAAACCGATGCTCTACCACTGAGCTATTTTCCCTCCCCCATGCGTACCTGACAGGTGTGAATTACCAACAAGTTGAGCTCAATTATCCACTCCGAAGTATACTTTATTCAAGTAAGAATCATGATGCCCAATTGTGGTGCGTGGTGGAATGTTGGCCCTTATAACAAATTTTCAACCAAAACATAAACTCCTTGTTCTGATTGTAACATTTCGAGATTCCGAAAAGCGAATCTCATTGATGAGAAAACCTACGATATGAATCCGACGTGAATCCAAGTGCCATTGTGGTTGCCAGTCAGCTGCGGATTACAGTACGTAACAGCTTAACTACTGTATGCCATTCACTATGAACTGTATAACGTTACAAAAGTTAACGTTATCGTATTTGATAGGTATTTGCTGTCGCAAGGTATTTCAAAACTTGATATATTCCTACATGTATGATACAGTCCGGCCAGAAACTATAGACGCACCTCGCAATTTGCGAGTTCATGATGATATCATTCGATTCAGCTCGAACCTTAAGTGTCCCCACCATCGAACAGTGATGTAAAAGGGTCCCTGAAGAGGACTTGAACTAAAGATCAGTTGAAATGTTGCAAAGTTCATTTTTCATATTTTGGACTGGCCGGAAACTATAGACGCAGTTACTAATTTTGACACTACTTGTCGAT
>NW_009798353.1:151326-166642 GCF_000520075.1 Aphanomyces astaci | reverse complement strand
ATCGACAAGTAGTGTCAAAATTAGTAACTGCGTCTATAGTTTCCGGCCAGTCCAAAATATGAAAAATGAACTTTGCAACATTTCAACTGATCTTTAGTTCAAGTCCTCTTCAGGGACCCTTTTACATCACTGTTCGATGGTGGGGACACTTAAGGTTCGAGCTGAATCGAATGATATCATCATGAACTCGCAAATTGCGAGGTGCGTCTATAGTTTCCGGCCGGACTGTACATACAGGGAACGATGTTGAATAAGCTGGAATTCGGCGCTGTGATTGGTAGACAGTTAGTTCGAATTGACCAATGACGCTACGGTGCACCTATCATCAAAAACACTTTTGACGCAGAAAAAGTAAAATAAAATATACGAATTGGGTTAATGGTCTCCAGCCATAGATTCTCTATACAGTACTCCCCCCAATTTCCCCCTTTAGGACACATGACAGGCAGCCGCGCAATGCTCACTGACAAGATTTCGGTGTGTCGTATAACATTCTCGTCGAAATAAGGGTAACGTTACCAGTCATTGCAATTGGCCTCCAACGTCGCACGGTGCGTTCGCCGTAACGAGGACATTGGCTGCATGGCTCACACTCGTGTCAGTGCACCCGTGTGGCTTTGCACATTATAGCCAATAGAAATGCTTAGCTTACAGCTTGACGTGCGTCGTGCAAATTCGATTTATATCACATCAAATTTAAATATCTTGATATTTGTATTTAGGGGTTCTTAATTTCTCGATGGAAGCGGAAATTCGTCGTGCACGAAGCCTTATAACCGGATGCCGGTCGTGTAAAAACCGTACTATGGAGGTTTACATAGATTAACGTTATCAATTTGAAGCAGCACACAGAGCAGCACATTTTTCCTTGAGCATAGTCCGTCGAGCGTAGTACAAGGCAATGCCAAAGCACGTAATGGCCCAAACCATCCACACTAAGGGAAACAGCATGGCTAGGATGAGTCCATCCTTGTCTTGATGGCACTCTGGGTTGAGCACTACGACGCCGTCCACAAGCACGCTGTTGCAGTGAGGCGCCCAAGCATCCTTGACGTAGCCCATGATGATGGGGGCGGGAACATCCCCGAGCACATGCAGCACAAGAGACTTCAAACCAACAGCGAGGGATCGTTGCGATGGATGGACAGAGTGAAACATAGCTGACGTAGCGACTGGCGGCATGGAACTGAAAACTACAGTCGATAGTCCAAGCCACACCAAGTACCACGTTTTGTCAGGCAAAGCAACCACGGACAGGAGCACGACTCCAGCAGCGACTGGGAATCCCAGCACCATTTGACGAATCGCAAAGTATTGCCGCTTGTAAGCTGCCCCGCGGCTCGTCCAATCGAGCAGCACGCCCCCGAGGAAGGTGCCAACGAAGATTGTAACAACTACAAGTCAGGTTTCGTTATTAGCACAAATCACATTCCGGTTGAATAGAGCACTAGTAGTACTTACTTCCTTGGGATCCCAACATGAGATTGGCCTCAGTTTCCGATGAAAACACGCCAACACCAATCAGCAACAGCGTTGAAAGTATTGCCAACCCAGAACCGAAAAACACCGTGCCTGCCAACCCAATCGTCAACCACGCAAACGCAGGGTTGCTACAAACCCCCCAAACTTCACCGAAAAACGACTTCTGGGCCGCGGAACCACTCTCCGCCAACAAGCCTTGGGATTCGTTGGTGACGTCTCTGCTGATCCGATCGAACTCATCGGGAATGCCAAAACGGCAAAGGCAAAGCAACGGCACCATCGCTAGCCCCTCCATGGCATACAACGAGTTCCAGCCCCAAGAAGTTGTAGACAGCGTCGATGCCGCGATTCCACCCGAAATCGCTCCCAGGTTAACCGACATCATGTACACACCTAACCACAGCGTCTGGACACTGCTCGGGCTGTGGTCGTTGATGAAGGCGGGTATAATGCACTGAAACGATGCTGCTCCAACACCACTGAGGAATCGCCCCACGACTAAGAGCTCGAAGCTGTTGGCGGACTTGGAAACGCTTGAGATGGCCACGGCAACGATCCACACGGCCAGCCCCATGGAAATGACTCGAAACGGTTTGGTGGTCATCGCGAGGTACCCAAACAGCGGGGTCGAGAGGGCGTTGGTAGTCACAAACGATGATGACAGAAGTCCAAGCAGCGCGCCAGGGTCGGTGGTGTTGTGAGAGACTTGGATAAAGTATTGGAACTGGGCTGGAGCGCCAGTAGTGATGGCTTGGTCAAAATCGCCGAAAAAGCTGATTGTAAAAACCAAGGCGAATATCCATGGCGGCATCGTAGTGGACGGCATTGGCTCAGACGGGGTTGCTCGACTTGACTGTCAGGATTAGATTTGTTAAGTGAGCCAAGTCCAATTCATTTGTGACAACGCAAGATATATATATCCATCGCACGCCCAACATGTGGTCAAATATCAACACTCCGAACCACAAACGTTCTTGCAAAAGTGAATGCATTCTGGTCGAGGAGGGGATCTCACAACAGCAGCAGAGGGAGGAGTGATGTACTGTGACCCGAATCGGGTGTGCCCTCACACTATACGTATAAATAATCACTAAATTACATAAATTATACGTATTGCGATTGTATAGTAAGGCTCACATATAAATCACGGGTGTCTCTTCGATTTCAATACAACGACCAAGTAAAGTATCTAAATTTTTTCGGCGTCGAATGCATCGACGCACAGAGAGAGCTCTGTAGCTGACGAGAGGGCATCTTTTGGACATCCATACAACATATAGTCAACTGGGCCCTGATCGAGTACTTGACTGATCGTGCTGGAGTGCAACCATATTTTTTGGTCGTGATGCAATGCAATATCCGGAAGTTACTTCGTCAAAAGGTTTTTTGGATTGGCTCACTATACTCTATACTAGTACTACGTACTGTACTACGTATTAATAGTACTTCGAAGTATTTATTTACTAAGGGTGCGTCTGGTAACCGGAAATATTGCAATATTCAGGCCCAAAACGCCATTTTGGGGTCGAATTCAACAAATCTGATCAAAATTGAAATAATTCTTGCTGGAAGAGATTTACAGTTAACTCAAATCTAATAATTCCACGTGGGATTTACTCGTTGAAGAGGTCCAAAATGTCATGTCTGTATGTATTACAAAACGGACCTTTTACCTCCATTTGCGAGAAAATGGAACATTATTTTTGAAATGTTACCAGACGCACGCACCCTAAATCTAAATACAAAAAGAGAGATAATACTTGTTGAATGGCTAGTGTGTAGGTGGAATAACCAGGTCACCAGACTGTATGGATGTCGACGGGGTTTCAGAGTTTCAGCGATGAGTATTCATTCGCGAACAACTCAAAGATCTGCGCTTCGACTTCGAGGGCCGTGATATTGTAGCTCTACACCACCGGGCTCAAATCTTAAATGCAAAGCTCTTGTGCATGACCACCCACGGAAGTCACGTCGTTCGTTGGGGGAAGTGGAGTTCATAACTACAATATAATGCCACTACCACGAACGAAGTGGACTCCACGGACTCTATCGTAGGACGTGATTTTCGTCACGGTTTTGCACAAGAGATTATTTCATGTTAGTCCACTTGTGATAACTTAGTGGATTCCACTACGTCGACTGCATGGCAAGAAAATCACAGCACTTAACCCTTCGTGAGAGCCATCCGCATCGACACTCGGGTCATATTCCGTTTGCACTCCTACTACTATGCACGAGATCCACAGGGCGACCATGACGACGACCACTACGGTGCGCGCACCGTGGTCTGATGGGCTTAGCATGTTTGGGTTGTACAGTACATGTTGAGCCCATCGGACCGGTAGCGCATGCAACCATCGAGGGTGTCTCGGCAATAGCCCTGTGGATCTCGTTCATGTTGAGCCACCCATTGACCATAACAAAGTTGATATTGACGATTTCGTAGGTATGCAACGTTGTTGATGGAGCTGACGATAGCATCCATGACAGTGGGTAACTTCCAGAGCTTGTATCCTTGAACAAATTCATTTGTTGGTGACCCTGTGCAGCACGCGTTGCTCAAGTCCACAGTTATTGGTTGACTGACGAATAGGCGAGTTGTATGATGATCTCCTTAGTCAAAGTCTGTCCAATTGGAAGTAATTGCTACATTCACCACTCACAACATTATGATTGCCTCATAGTACAGTATATGCCGCTTCAATTGTAGCGATGTACACTATCTACATAGACTACACCCTCGATAGCCTATCTGAACACAATATGAATAACAGTATGCCTGGAGGTAGCATTGAGATGCTGTGGAGTTGGAGGTGGTGTTCACGTGGGCTGTCGAGGGTGTACACCATGTAGGTAGTGCTTATTCCTACAATTGTAGCGACATAAACTACCGGTATGAGGCGATCATAACGTCCTGAGTGGTGACTGCAGCCTCGACTTCCTAGACTCAGTACTAGTAGTATACCTCACCACTCGATTCCAAATTGATAGCATATTTGCATATCTTGTTGTCGTGACCATCCACTCCAAGGCACCCATGTCTATGGCACCATGGACAGTCGTCATTTTGTATTATGTAAGATCTTTTCGTCTATGGCCAACCCTGTCACCATCATCCCGATGATGGTCATGCCGTAACCGAATTTGCGTACATCCTGTCAATGAAAGATGCTGTCGCGGTGTGGAAGGGAGAGGACATCATCGTCATCTTTCATAAGTAATGAAAGCAGATCTGCTAATGCTATTGGTGAAGATGGGGACGATGTCAACCGCCTTCCACGCCGCGACGGCTTCTTCCATCGACGGGTTGTAGCCAGACGTAGACCTCCAACATATGATGTGGTAACCCTTGGTGCCGTCGGGTTCAAATTCGTCTGGCTTGGTGGGACACACATTGCGTGCACTTGAGCTGCTTGTCGCCAGCTTTAGTTGCGCGTTTTCATTGCGGCACGTGTGAAAGATATCGGTATGACTGCTATTATAGTGCACGCATCTATAAACTACCAACTTTTCACAAAAAATTCTGACTTCTATTTCATATTCATTACTCATAATTTCAGCAAATTGAGACGTAGAATCGACAGATCTCAATAATGTGGCTTGGATATTTGGCCATAGGGATTTGACCAGTTTTTTACCGTTTTGTGACCACCCGACGGCAAAATACAGGGCATCATATTTCCACCAATAAAACGCATGTATTTGAGCACTGACACTTACATACCAGTACTGTACTGACACTTTGCTGGAATGGCTCTTAACGGGCGGGGTGCGAACTTCACCACTGACGAGGACTGCCAGCTTGTTCGTTCGTGGTTGAACATATCCCAAGATGAGTCTAAAGGGAGCGGGCAAAAGGCCGAGCAGTTTTAGGCCCGCGTGGTTGGAAGTTTTTAGATGACGTGCACCATACCTATTTGAAAAAGTTGAAAAAACAAACTACCATACACGTGATGGAACCCACAATCTTCTGTGTGGAAGGCTAACGCTCTACGAGTTTCCCTGTTTGGGTTACATGTATAATAGTTACAACTGGAGGACACAGGAATAACAATCCAGTCAAAAACCTGGGATTCTGGATCCACTCCAAGAGGCGATCGCTGCCTGCACATATAACTTGGAGATTTGATATATCCTCTAACATTCGATGAGGCGTCCAACGGAGTGTTGGTATTTGACCTGGACAGGTGTTCGACAGATACTTCGAAGTACTACTGTAGTACATAATACTGCCATCATTTGAAAACCCACTTGTTCCAAATTACTGCCATCACTCGTACGCCTTATGATTGGCTCAGGACATTGCTTTGCTTTGATTATTCGTCTGAAAAGGATACACATGGCGTTGATTTGATTAGTCGTATGAACCCATAGTTTCCTGAAAAGGAAAACTATGGGAAAACGTTCAAGAAATATGGATACCGTTCAGCCAAAAACCGTTTAAGCAAATTTTCTTCCCGTAACCCTGTAACCCCGGGACTTCGTCCAACCCCCGCGTGCACATACTTCGAAGTTAATGCTAAATCCCCGGGGTTAAGCGCATCTAACCACTGAGATACGACGCATCTAACCACTGAGATACGACCCCTACCGTTCAACCAAGACTGAAAACCGTTCTTACTTCTATTTCGTATTCATTACTCAAAATTTCAGCAAGTTGAGACGTAGATCTGGTGAAGAAATTCTACGCCTCAGATTCATATTTGGTACTCACATATTGGCGATTAAGTTACTTACCCTGTTTTGGTCACGACTAACCGTGAAAATCGGACTGTGAATCACGGAAAAACGCGAAGGAGTATTTGGTCACCTCAAGTCCCGTAATTTTGAAATATATGATGCACGTCATCTAAAAACTCCCAACTGGCCAAATAGAAGAGTGGAGGTTTTATTATTTAACGTACAATTAATGTAGTTAACAGTAAACACAAAAACCAAATACGTTAAATACCGGCTTCATGCGTTTTATCACTGTCCTTTTGGACGTTTTGTGCTGAATCGCCAAATCTATCGATCGATTCGTTTTACTGAATTTTGTACTAACGTTACATATAAAAAGGTATTGGGTGGTGATTGGTATCACACTAATTGAAATCATACTAATCATAACGTTATAGTTAAACATACATTGATGATGTTTCCTGCAATCAGACTGGCTAACCCCTTCTGGCCGATTCTTTTGTACAGTGTACCGTACATTTGGTGGTGTCGATTCATTCTCCAGTTTACAGACTGTTAGAATAAACACAAATATAGTAGTCAGTTTGGAATTCACCACTACAGTAGTTAATCAACTGCCTCTCTCTCCAAACTGTCGTTGCTACCCAGAAGCAAAACATCAGCTCCAGCCTTCTGCGACAGTATCTGTGGCAAGCCCACCAGTTAGCGAGTTACTAGGCGGAGTCAATATAGAAACCAAACTGCTTTTCGCATTTTGCTTTTCGTTACGAAAAGCAAAAGCACCTCACGAGTAGCTTTTCAAAAACGAAAAGTGAAAAGCAGAACATAAGCCAATCAGCGTGAAGATAGTGATAGCCAATCAAGATGCACATAACTACTGGTCGGTTGCAAAGTCCAACACACAGCTATGGAGAGGTCGAAGCGCGCCGCAACCTCACGGTCGGAGCGTACAGCGATGCTCGAGTTTCTGCGCATACTCAAGAACTTTGCGCTGCTGACTGGGCAGGCCACCAAAGGCAAACCAATGAAACGGGGTGAAAAGCTGACTCGGTCGCATGGCCTGGCAAGGCTAGCGGAGTACGTAAACGCGGTTGTGCTAGCTGTGCGTCCGTGGAACACACAGAATGCCAAATCAAGGTACATCTCGATATATGGAGCGGGCCGAGCAAGAGTGGTCATGGCTTGTCTGACAAGGACTTCAAAAAGAGTACATATTTGAAGACGAGATGTTTCCGTCCTGATATAATGTAGCGATCTACACCATCGAGAGCAAATGGAGAGCATTTGTCCATTCTACAACGAGATGCATGCACTCATTGGGGCACGGCAAAAATTTCGACCGTCGCACATTGTGGAAACGAGTTTTGTGCAACTACCCCATGCACACAAGCAACCAAGACGACCGTGAGGCCCACGACGATCCCGACCATGATGCCTAGTGGACAGAGAACGATGTGGAGGACCCCGGCCGCCCCACAAACACCCTGAACAACTGCCGCGGACAATCGGCATACCAGCAGCTCTCCCATCTCTGGCTGCGGGCAATCCCAAGGCCAAACCAACCACCCCCCGCCAGTTCGCGGATCTCGAAAAACGGCTCACCCCGCGCAAGGACTTCTACATGGACACGCAGAGTTAAGTGACACAGCTCGAACGGGAAGAGTTCGAATACATGAAGGAGAGTGACAAGGCCGCCCGCGCGGCAGCTGCAGTGGTAGACATGCGCCAAGCCAAGTCGTCATTGATTGAAAAGCTTGTAGCATCAGGGGAAGTAGACACAGAAAAAATTCGTGACCTTGAATCGATTGCCTTCGATGAAGTATAAAATATCTGACATAAAGAGAAGTGAACTCGACTTGCAACTCAACTAATTTTGCTTGAAATTAACTCAAACCTAAAGAGCTCAGCAGTTCGGATTTAATCTTCACGCCAAATGGGGGAGCTCCCGATAACTGGGGAATCGGATATATTGCCTTGACGGATTTCTTCAATGCACAACGGCACGTGATCTTCGCCATTTCGAACGCGATTTACTACATTGTGAAGGACGCAGCAGGCCAAAATCCAATCGCACATGATCTTGACGTCGCCGCACCGGCGAATGAATACTGGAAGACACGACAAGCTAGCCCAGCGGCCTTTGAGAATTTCATTGCCATGCTCACATACCATACTGAGGCTTGCATGTCCAGTGTTGAATGCGTTGTTACCGCTTTTGGCGGCGTAGGGGAGCCCGTTGGGTGTGAGCATGCGCAAACAGAAAGCGAAGCCAGAGTCGTCGGCTTGGTATTGGTTGTCATCGAAGAAGCTGTCCGGGTGGCGAGCAGGGGGTAGGGCGTGAGCATGCGCAAACAGAAAGCGAAACCAGAGTCGTCGGCTTGGTATTGGTTGGCATCGAAGAAGCTGTCCGGGTGGCGAGCAGGGGAAGACGAGGCCCAAACTGTCGAATCATGCACGCTGCCAGGCCAACCCGCGACGACATGGCAAATCTGACGGTTATAGGCAAATGTCAATAGAACATTCATTGAATATTCCTTTTTTCTGCTGCAATACACCTCACCATGGAGAGCTGGTTTTCGGTATAATACAATATGTGTGCCATCAGTTGACAGAATACGGTTACGAAATCCATATCGCTTGGCATTGTACTGGCTAAGTTGGCTATGCTTGTGCGATTAGGCCACATTATTTCCAAACTGGATAAAAAGAGAAGAGCACATATAACACGCTGAGTGTACAAATGCACAGTTCCCATTCCAATTCATTTTGCACGTGACACCATCCCAGCCGACGAACCAGTTTGTTTGAGGCCAAGTCGATGCAATGCACTCTAAGCTGGACGCACACAGGTCTCTGAGCTCGGTTACTGGTCGGTTGAAAGACATTGTTCCTCTCAATCAACTCAACCATATATGCAAATGTAGCCTGACAAACACGGACCTCCTGAACAAAGTCGTCAACAGCCATGAAGGGCAGAATCGAAAGTTGCTCTAAGGAGCGTGGAATCGACCCACGTGCAAACATGTATCGCGAACATAAAATAGTGTATCGCAGTCGAAGTAGCACATCAATGTCTTTCTTAGCCGCATGTGAAGCAGAAGTATTGCATGTTGCAATTGTCCGTACCATGCTGTCCAAGTCGGCAAGGACGGCCGCGCGTGGCATTTTTGCCAATGCAAATATACGGATACGGATGGCACATGCACAAGAGATCGTTGGCCTGTGCAGGTTTGCTTTTCAGAATCCGGGAAAATCAAAATCCGACGGAAAATTCCCAAACTGACTCCCCCTATTGACTCCCCCTACTGGTGTGGTTTTCGTAGCACCACATTTTGAACTCGGACAATTTATGCGTTCATATTAGCCGTCTGAAACCAGCACTGTTTCTGTCCATGGTCACTGGTGTCTACCAGTACCACGTTCAATATCAGGACCACGCACTACCACCCCTCTGGTCCTCATTGAAACGTTCTTTGTTGCTTGGACTGCCTTAATGCGATCGTGGCTCTATCGTTTGCCATCCGACTCGCCGTGCTTTGGTACTTGGTGTGTCGACTTCTACTTTCCCAGTCGCACAACTCGCAATGTGAACAAAAATCCTCAGTGTTTTGAGCTTGGACGACGTTACATACCATTCCATCAGCGCCGTCATGCATGTCATTGGTTTTACACTTGAGCAATTACCGCAGTGCTGTCGTGATTATTCCACAAGTCTCACCGTGGTCGAGGTCAAATAGGTGGCGGCTTTGTTCCATAGCTGTGACGTGAGAAGTATCACTGATGGCAGCGAATTGCCCTTGCATAGCTACGATCTCCCGTCGCGCTTCCCTTCGTAGTACTGTATGGGGCCCACCAGCTTGCTGGACTGTACATCATTCCTCCCCCTTGCTATTGTTGTACTGTACAGTATGAATTCGTTGACATCCTTGACATCCATCGAGGACGAGACGTTGAAGCCACCAGACGTAACCAACTGAATGATGCCGCAGTCTGTCGTAGTCATGAATATCTCCCACTTCCCGTACTCGAGTTGTCCCAGCCTTTCGGAATTTCGATTTGTTACCACGTTGAACACTTCGCTACGTTTGCTTCCCCCTAGCAACAGCATGGGGCCGCACCAGTGTGCTGGACTGTACATCACTCCTCCAGCTGCTGTTGTTGTGTCCACCGGAATGCATTCACTTTTGCAAGAATGTTTGGGTACGGAGTGTTGGTATTTGACACTTGTTGGGTGTACGATAGGTATACATTTGCCTTGTCACAACTCACCACGAATGAATTGGAACTTGGCTCACTTATCAAAGCTCATCCTGTCAGTCAAGTCGAACAACCCCTTCTGAGCCAATGTCGTCCACTACGATGCCGCCGTGGATATTCGTCTTGCTTTGTACAATTAGCTTTTTCAACGACTTTGACCAAGCCATCACTACTGGCGCCCCAGCCCAGTTCCAATACTTTATCCAAGTCTCTCACAACACCACCGACCCTGGCGCGCTGCTTGGACTGCTGTCATCGTCGTTTGTGACCACGTACGCCATCTCGATGCCGCTGTTTGGGTACCTCGCGATGACCACCAAACCGTTTCGAGTCATTTCCATGGGGCTCACCGTGTGGGTTGTTGCCGTGGCCTTGTCCAGCGTTTCCAAGTCCGCCAACAGCTTTGAGCTTTTGCTCGCGGGGCGATTCCTCAGTGGTGTTGGAGGAGCGTCGTTCCAGTGCATTGCACCCACCTTCATCAACGACCACAGCCCGAGCAGTGTCCAGACGTTGTGGTTGGGTGTATTCATTATGTCGGCTTGTCTGGGATCGATTGCGGGCGGAATCGCGGCATCGATGATGTCTGCGACTTCTTGGGGCTGGGACTCGTTGTTCGCCATGGAGGGGCTAGCGATGTTGCCGTTGCTTTGCCTTTGCCGTTTTGGCATTCCCGACGAGTTCGATCGGATCAGCAGCGACGTCACCAACGAATCCCAAAGCCTGTTGGCGGAGAATGATTCCGCGGCCCCAAAGTCGTTTTTTGGTGAAGTGTGGGGAGTTTGTAGCAACGCAGCGTTTGTGTGGCTGACGCTTGGGTTGGCAGCCGTGGTGTTTTCTGGTTCTGGGTTGTCCATGTTTACAACGCTGTTGCTGATTGGCGTTGGCGTGTTTTCATCGGAAACTGAGGCCAATCTCATGTTGGGATCCCAAGGAAGTAAGTACTACTAGTGCTCTATACAACCGGAATGTGATTTGTGCTAATAACGAACCCTGACTTGTAGTTGTTACAATGTTTGTGGGCACCTTCCTCGGGGGCGTGCTGCTCGATTGGACGAGCCGCGGGGCAGCTTACAAGCGACAATACTTTGCGATTCGTCAAATGGTGCTGGGATTCCCAGTCGCTGCTGGAGTCGTGCTCCTGTCCGTGGCTGCTTTGCCCGACAAAACGTGGTACTTGGTGTGGCATGGACTCTCGACTGTAACTTTCAGTGCCATGTCGCCGGTCATGATGACCGCCGTGTTTCACACTGTACAGCCGTCTCAACGATCCCTCGCTGTTGGTTTGAAGTCTCTTGTGCTGCATGTGCTCGGGGATGTTCCCGCCCCCATCGTCATGGGCGTGGTCAAAGACACTTGGGCGCCTCACTGCAACAGCGTGCTTGTCGACGGTGTCGTAGTGCTCAACCCAGAGTGCCATCAAGACAAGGATGGACTCATCCAAGCCTTGCTGTTTCCTTTAGTGTGGATGGTTTGGGCCATTACGTGCTTTGGAATTGCCTTGTACTACGCTCGAAGGACTATGCTCAAGGAAAAAAGTGCTGCACTGTGTGTTGCTTCAAATTGATAAACTAAGCACTGCACTTTGTACTTCTTCTACTATACTAGTACAACCCGAACTCCTTGGCGATGTTGATTGCCCCTTGTTACTACACAGACAGTGCCACTTTATAGATACACTCTTAGCGTTTGCTTCCCCCCGCAAAAGTATAAGGCCCCATCAGCTTGCTGGGGTGTCCATCACTCCTCCCCCTCGCTGTTTGCTAGAATTCCCCTCCTCGACTTCACTTTAGAGTTAGCAAGAATGTTTGTGGTTCGATGTCCGACGGAGAGTTGGTATTTGACCTGGACATACTGTATGTACGGCAGATACACTATTAATAGTACAGTACTTCGAGGTACTAACTAGTATTACTCTACTGGTAGCTTGTGACAAATCACCTCAAATGCATACTAATCTTACCCGGTACTGTAGTACAGTACTTTCGCAGGTTATTTACCGAAACCTCTTACGTATAGTGTATATGTATTGCGACAGGTGATATTTTCACAACCAGCCGACAATCGTTCTCAAAATTTTGTTAATCCATTGGGTCATACAAATTTGAAGTATATTCATGTTCACAAGTAAATATCAGTTAACTGTTATTACAAGAAAATTACCATATTACATTCCGTCGCAATGCATATACACTATACGGTACTAAGCTTGTTAGTACTGTATATACGATGTACTGGTAGTATTACTACGTAGTATGAAAGAATGAATTCGCAAGAAACTTCCAAAATTCGCGCAGTTGTCTATCAATACTAAGTATTGAATCACGCTGGAGTTTTGATTGGCTGACTATACAGACTTGTCCTTTCTGGAAGAGCTACGAGCATCTGCACCGGTGCCAGTAAATTTGTTGTTCGGATACGCGAGTTACTGGCGCAAATTTTACTGGCCTCTTTTTGATTTCGCACCAAAGTCAGTAAAACAGATTGCACTTGCTTCGTGAATCACGAAGCAAGTACTGCATGGGACTCTCCAGCGAATGTAGAGACCATCACCAATTCTATAGTATTGGAAATGTTACCGTTGCCCTCATGTAGCAAATCAGCTCGTCATTCACTATACCGGTACCTCTGTGTGCATTCTAGATTAGTGTACTGTTATACGCTGCAGTACTCGGGCTTAGAAATGACTTGCAGTTTGATCGTTTCCGACGATTAGATCGAGCGAGGCACTCAGCCATACGTCACACAACTGCACCGCTGCACCTGCTGATATGGGGTGAGTTTCGTGGGCGTTCCTTCATTGCCTGTTTTGCTTATATGTACATGTATGTATAGTGATGTTTATTCGCGTACATCAGCTAAGAAATCATTTGCGCCTACAGCTAGCGGACTTCGCATACTGGTAGGTCGAACGTTAGACGTCTGAGTGCTGGGGAATGGTGGGGCATGCGGTGACGATCTGCTCGGTCAACCTTCCACCGTATCTGGCGGTGGAGCGGAGGGCCTACAGGTCGGTGAGGCACGTGAGGCGCTGGAGCCGGGGACCAGACGCCGTCGAATCGAATCACACCGCCGAATCGAATCACGGATCGACGCTATTGGCTAATCCAATTTTGAGTGGATTTGATTAGAGCGCCTGCACCGGTACCAGCAGTTCTCAGATTATTGGGCGATTTACTGGAATTCCAAAAAAATCGTTCGCACCGGTACTGTAACAATAGCCAGTAAAAAAGTTACTGGACTCCATACTCCAACAAATATTCCAGTAAGTTTGTTGGGATTTTTGTTGGAGTACTGGACTCCAGTAACTCAACTGACCAATCATATTCACCTGTGACTCGATTGATTCGTGGCTTTGTTCCATTCCAAGCTCCTTCGCGACTGCTCCGATGCAGCCAAGGAGCTTCCGCCTGCTCCGCTCCCGCTGGGGCCTACAAGTCCATGCTCCAGTCCTTCAGCTTTTACGTTGCTAGGCATTGACAGCTTTTACGTTGCTAGGCATTGACCCCTGACCCCCCCATCACGTTGCTGTCTGCGTCCTCAACGCTGACCTCAATACCGAAATTCGTACCGAATCCACAATACTACGTAGTACCATGTTACTACTTCGAAGTACATACTAGTAGAATTGAATATTAACCTCTATTAATACTAGTAAAACATTATTATAACATCTATTTCGAAGTAACACCTTATCATTTCCTGAATTGAGCCATTTTGTAGAAATTACATGCTTCAGATGACGCGCACCGTATTTTCAAGAACCGCTAGTTGTATGTGCTGAAAGTTGTGGTTACAAGCTTTAGTAGCCACCCTCTCCTTCGCGAATACCAGACAGTGCCTGTGTTGAGAGATCAGTATAGGATTTAATTCCACCGTCTTATAACAATGACACGACCGACTGAGTTGATGACATTGACGCTATTGACTTGAGTCAACGGGTGACGAAACATTGACTATGGCCTGCTCCGACCTGTTTTTTCTGTCCTCATATTGCGTGACGAAGGAATAATACACAACGTCATACCAACGTTAACTAGTTACATTGCCATTCCACCTAAGGTTGCAGTATCGTACCTATCCGTGGGCCAAAAAAATATTCCGATTGACTAACGTTAGCGAACTGCTCTGAAGCCTCAGCACAATCCAGAGATATCAGTGCGGGTGTCAGAGCAATGTGTCGAGTTTATACTGCCAATCGGTACATCACAATTCGTTGAAATAGTTCGAGTAGTGTACTACGCAGAACTCTTTGTAAGTCCATCGAATATGCACAAATGCTCCTAAACATACTTGAAAGGCATGCTAAGTAGCCTTTCAAACGTCCTAGCGGTTAACTCATACGGGAGTATCATCGTACAGGGTGTATGTACTACGTAGAACTACCTAGTACCAGTACTATTAATACTACGTAGTAGTAGTATTTTGCTTATTACCATTTCTAGTTTACACTATTAACTGTAGGTAGTAGTTCTACGCAGTAACTCATGTAAATCCCAATTTTAGTGGCCAACTATTTTGACTGCAACTCAAGCTGGAACGCTGGAACTGACAAGTGCCAAAACACGTAGTGCTCGTTTTCGTAGAAGCATGGTGGTGACGAATGTAGCCTTCACGAAGCGGTCGTGTGCATGTGGATGTCCTGTCTTCAGCATGAAGTACCTCAGGTACTAATAGCATCTCTCTTACCAGACACACAACTCATGCACACCACAGGCCCCACCGTACCAATGGCTCCAAGGTCACCTAGCAGTCCCTTTGCAAAGTTCCCATCACAGCGAGTTGTGTCGTAGGTCCTTCGGTGCTTTCCGCACTGTTGCCCCGAGCACACCGAGTCGCCATTTTGTGCGTCGTCCCTTGGTGTTGACGTGGCAGGCTCGGTCAAGTTCCTCCAGCAGGC
>NW_009798353.1:144299-148349 GCF_000520075.1 Aphanomyces astaci | reverse complement strand
ATAATTTACGTAGGTTCGATCGGAATTGGCGCTGTTCTCTACGATTTGGTCCGAGTTTGTCCTGGACGGCAAGCCGCGGGTGCTGCGGGTGTTTCCCAATGGCGAGTCCACCATGTCGAATGCCGGCGGTCTCATGTATGGAGATTACATGGGGTTTACCATCGATGCCAACCGCACCCTGTGTGTGGACGTGGTTTGCTGGCCAGTCCAGGGCGGTACCGCCTCGTGTTATGTCATTCGACTGGTGCTCCGCCGGTCCCTTCCCCATTTCCTGCAAATCAGCGCCACCGTGCAAGTTACCCATAAGGTCACGGACCAAATCACGTGGAACATGACAGCTGCGGAACGTATGGACGTGCTGCGTCGGTACACGCTCGCAACGGTGTTGGTCGTGGAGGTTGGGTATCAACGAGTTGTCGATAGCGAAGAGGGGAATGTATGGTTGTAATTTGCAGAGGGTTGATTCCGCATTGCTTGATATGACTATCAAAAGCTGGCTAACGTTAACGTTAGTTATATTGTACATGACAAAAGGCATGTCGGCTCTGTAGTTTTAGTTGTCCCAAGGATTGTGTTCTAACCTTGGAGCCTTTGTACTGCAGTTGTGCGTATAATACCAATATCGAAATATTGTATATACTGCAAGGTCAATTGGGTCTACATCACTCTTTGAACGTCCTGCAGTGTACCTCGACTTGAGGCTTTTGCGAGGCTATTTGAGAATATACTACGTTCCCAACTACCGGTATGCATGGTTGTTCTGCAAACATTTCCTCGAGTGTATGGGTGCAATAAGTCACGAGCTGGGGCCAACGGGGTTTCGTGTCTGGACAGACATCCAATGCATCGAAGCAACGACTGTACGGACCATCAGTGTCCGCACGTCGGGCAAACAAGTTTTATATAAAAAGTAGTAGTGATTAGTTGGTGTGAAGCCAGTCCATGGTTCTCTCGGAGTTTAAATGCTCCTAGATTTACAGTACATCAAAGTACCAGTAGTTAAACAATAAATCAAAATCCAGGATTGTACATCGCTAGTAATCCCGCCATGGTGGTACTTCAAGTAAAACAATCCCACAGTACTAATAGTGCTTACTGTACTAATTTTAAGTTATTTCTTGTGAAGTACTAGTACTAGTAGTACTTCCCAAGTTCCGCCGAAGTCATTATGGACATCATCGTTCACCTAATCAATGCTAGCGGTAGCAGTACGTGTTCAGATCATGTGTGAATAGCATTAGTTCGAGAGTCTTACTAAGTCAATCATATCCTACCTGTACCCGGTTAATTTTAGGCTTTGTTGCCGAAGTAAGTCAGCCAATCAGCACTCAGTATCGTGCGCCAATCAAGTGCTTCGGAGCGACGGAGTAAAAAACCGCGCATGACCCAACACTCGGAGGATTACTGGACAATCCGATCATGTGATACTGTAGCGTCACTCACGTCAGCTGGGATTCCTTCCAACCATTGTGACAAAACACGCACCAGCCAGCTAATTTGACGAGTTTGAATCTCATGATGTAAACCCAGGGGGTTTCAGTGCCGGGGGTTGTGAGCAACCACGATGGAGGCGGCAACTATACTCCGTCTAACTACTGTATCCTACTACACTACTACTGTAGTTCTGGCCGTCTGGACGCTGTAGATGGAAGTTTGTTGGGCTAAATTGAATCAACAGTACTCTTACGGTACGACCATGCCATATTTTGCACGTCACGTGTCGCTCCGGGGTCATACTACGATTTGGCATTGCAAGTCGAGCGTGACATCGCATATCCACAAATTGACAACCCATCAACCAATTAATAATATGTACTAGGTCAACAGGTCCGAGGGTGAATGGGGCGTATGGGTCTACCCCGATAGGCCGTTGTCAACTCCTCGTCGGCGTCGATAACTGTGTGAATGGCCATATAAAACTACACGGTGTCACAACTAGTACAATACTACCTGTACTACGTGTTAGTATGCCGTTCCTCTGGTATAAGTTTACGCAATGAACGATTTGTACAAACGAACGTGTCCTTATTAGGCCGGACGTACTGTAATATCTTGTCACTGGTTCGATGACGACGGAAGGAAGGACTTGAAACCAACATGATGCGAACGTGACGAAGAGTGGGCACACGATAGAGGATGTCCTCGGTGACTCAGCCAGGCAGAGGCTGTACGTACATGTGTTTGAATACATAAATACCATTTTTTCTTGATGTCATAGCCATTTCGTAGCCATCGAAAGGCGCTTTCGACGACGCAAACGTTTGGCAGAAAAATATCCGGGGGAAGCTAGATGTTACAGAAGAACTCGTGGAAGTCGGCAAGGCCATCGCAAGGAAGAGGAAAAGGGGGGCCCATCTACATAGGAAGTTGGCCATTTACTTGTCGCTGTGGGGGCTATGAACCCCTCGAGAAAAGGAAACTAATGTTCGAGCTTGTCATAGTGGTCCCTGAGCGCACGACAAGCTGGCTGTCACCGTACACAGCGAGATGGAAAAACTCATCACCTGAAGATCGCGAAATAGCCGTCGGATTCGGTGAGGTTGTGGAGCTATCTATGTACTGTGCGTGGTGGTCGGGGCCTCGGTCACTTGTGCTGGTCCATCGTTGCATTTCCGCATTAGGGTATGAGTCACAATGAGAAGGCGGCTGCATCGGTGGGGGGGAGCTATGGATGTATGTGATGGCGGCTACAGTATTCTGTGATCTCATTTTTTATGTCTTTACATGTAAGTAATAAAGTCGCAACAAAAACGATTTCGGATTATTCCACGCCTACCGCTCCCTAGGTAGTTTGGCCAGATTTTGGTGACGAGGTCGTTCTTAGTTAAATCAATAGTTGATTGTTATAATTTTTCGAGTCAGAAGCCACCGCCTTTTAGGCCACGGTTGTATCGTGTTTGTAGCCCGTGGGTTCGTGTACAATTGTGTGAACGAACGCATTTCCCGCGTTGATCGAGGATTCCTCGTTGCTCCAGTCGTTGCTGCAGGTGGTGGTTCTATGACGCGTGACGAAGTGGGCACGACAGAAATACTTTGACCATTCATGCACGGTACTTGGCAGAATTGGTACAACTGACAATGTAACATACTCTGAACTTATGTGGTTTGTGGTCACCAAGTGACATATCACTTGAAGTTCTGCCAGACAGCCACTAGTACTGATGTTTATACAATTATGTATCATGTGTTGCCAAAGTCGGGAAATGCGTAAGGTTAGAACATAATTACACGATTACTACGTATTAACATAGCTCATCAACAGGACAACTTGAAGCTACACAGCTCAATGTGCCTATACATTCAAAACGACTCGATATATATATATATATATATATATAGCCAGCTGCTCAAGATATTCACACTAGCCTTCTTGTGGTAACAAAGCTCGAGTGTACCCAACCTCCACGACCAACACCGTTGCGAGCGTGTACCGACGCAGCACGTCCATACGTTCCGCAGCTGTCATGTTCCACGTGATTTGGTCCGTGACCTTATGGGTAACTTGCACGGTGGCGCTGATTTGCAGGAAATGGGGAAGGGACCGGCGGAGCACCAGTCGAATGACATAACACGAGGCGGTACCGCCCTGGACTGGCCAGCAAACCACGTCCACACACAGGGTGCGGTTGGCATCGATGGTAAACCCCATGTAATCTCCATACATGAGACCGCCGGCATTCGACATGGTGGACTCGCCATTGGGAAACACCCGCAGCACCCGCGGCTTGCCGTCCAGGACAAACTCGGACCAAATCGTAGAGAACAGCGCCAATTCCGATCGAACCTACGTAAATTATAGATATATATATATATATTGACAACATATCTACGTACAAAAAGGGAAGGGGGCGACAGCACCAGGTGAAACCCAAGTCCCATGCTCAGACTTCGCACTACAGTCAGCACACTTGTCATCAAGCCAGAGGAATCGACTTGGAATGCTGGGCTGTGAAAGCGCCACGTGCCGTCCCACGCTAACGACGATGACGACAAATCCATTCGTGGCGGAGTATACTCTAGGGCCTACCATATCAAAGCCAAGAAGACATA
>NW_009798353.1:131193-137936 GCF_000520075.1 Aphanomyces astaci | reverse complement strand
ACCGAGCCTGCCACGTCAACACCAAGGGACGACGCACAAAATGGCGACTCGGTGTGCTCGGGGCAACAGTGCGGAAAGCACCGAAGGACCTACGACACAACTCGCTGTGATGGGAACTTTGCAAAGGGACTGCTAGGTGACCTTGGAGCCATTGGTACGGTGGGGCCTGTGGTGTGCATGAGTTGTGTGTCTGGCAAGAGAGATGCTATAAGTACCTGAGGTACTTCATGCTGAAGACAGGACATCCACATGCACACGACCGCTTCGTGAAGGCTACATTCGTCACTAGTGCTGCTGCTGTCATTACGGCCGAATTCGGATTTGGCTAAAGTTTAGGATGTTTTTCGAGTTTTGTGACATTTTAGCAGCACTTTTCTCAAACTTCACAAACCTTCACACCCTGTGTATGTATATTGTGTGATTTATCCCCGTCTTCTGACATGTATTGGGCCGACGTTTGCAGTCATCCATGATGATGTCCCCCACCAAGGAGTCTGCAGTACGTCCAAATGTCGCGGTCATGTGAAAGCCCCCTCGTTCGTTTCCTCACGAGATCTTAACCTGTAGACATACAATATTTATTCTTGTTTGATGTCCATCAGTCACATAAAAACGAGAGACCTCAACTCGAACCACACAAGCTATTATTAATGCTACTTCGAAGTACTATTAATACTCCGTAAGTAGTACCAGTATGGTTGTACACGTCACGTAGAAACATCCCAAATCTATTTCATATTCGTTTCTCAAATTTTAGTAAATCGTGACGCAGTTTCGACAGATTTCGCCGTGGTGAAGAGATGGTACGTCTCACAATCAAATTTGGCGAAGAATTGGTCGAGTAATAGACTTTAAACCAAGTAGTATTTTGTTTAGCGCCAATATAGGGCCAGTAGATTTTGGCCACGAACGTTACCTTGATGTTAGTATGAGATTTGTATCCGTACATCGTATCCGTACGCTGAAATACTGCCTTGCAGAAATAAAACGCACAAGTTTTAGGTTTAACTAACACAATTGAAACACGTTTTATAGTAAAACCTTCTATACATGTATGTATCTGAATTGGCCAGTTGGAAGGTTATTGTTGACGTTTACCATACTACGTTACTCGAGTATTGTGCTTTGCACTTGTTTTGGCGTCAGTTTTACTTGGCTAAAAGAGTGGTACTTCTGCTGTAACTGTGTTACAAAGTTGAATAAATACCTGGTGTTTTAGCTAATTCACTGGGGTTTTATAAATGCCAAATAACTCTAAGCAATAACAATCACATGTGATGTTGAAGTGACCAAAACACCTTGGCTGTTATTCCATCGCAGTACATACTACCTGCATGTACTACTCGATGGAACAAGAAGATGGCGTGGTTTTCTACGATGTGGCACCATACGTACTCGCTGTACGGTAGAACTCCGGCGCATGTCCTCGCTGTGTGTCATTTGTAATATCAATAGTTGATCATGATGACCAGTGAATTGTGCAATTCGGTCCCGAGAATAGCAGATATAACTTCGATTTGCACTTTTCAAATGTGCAAAAGCGAGAGAGTTGCATAAATTACTTCCGTATAATTACATTCTGTAACGAAACGTGATTGCAAATCACGGTACGCTGATCGAAGTCAAAATTGGTAATTTTGAAAAGATCAATACATGGCTAGTTTAGCCTTGAATACACTACAGTTTACGGTACATCGAAACAGGGGGACTCGTAATTCTATTGTCGATATGAAACGTAGTCACTAGAGTTTATATAGAACTAGATCATTTTCGTCATGAAAAGTGTTTCGGGCCATTCTCTATACTAATAGTATCATTTACACTATAACTACGTACTATAACTACGTACTATTAATAGTAACGTTACTTACTAGTATTGTGCTTTTCACTCGTTTTGGCTATTATTCACACCATAAACTTGAGTGTTTGTTAGATCGACCCCAGTGTTTTAGATAATCCCAATAACTTGGTAAGCAAACATCTTGTTTAACGCTGTGACGTTAGTTAAAGTTGGTCCAAATCGTCTTTGTTGTTGAGAAATCGATAAAAAGCTAAGGGGAATCCATTTTCGTGCCATGTATTACCGTATAGTGTATATGCATTGCGACGGATTAATCTATTGCGACTCCTGTAATAACTGATATATTTCTTGTAATAACTGATATTTACTTGTGAACATGTTGAATATACTTCAAATTTGTATGACGCAATGGATTAACAAAATTTTGAGAACGAGTGTCGGTATCACCTGTCGCAATACATATACACTATACGGTATACCTAGATCGTTTACGTTGTACTACGTAGTAATATATTTTGCATTTGACGATCATTACAAAAATCTATTTCCAACTAACTGCCAATCCTAGTCACTACCAATTGTCGCTATATATAACAGGCGTCTCCACCGACAGATAGTTTTGCATCAAGTTTTTGCTTCAGTTTCCTAGTAGTACTAGTAGGATTAATACCTACCTATTGACAGGTATTAATAGTACTAACGTTACTTGGTAACATGACTAGTGTATATACATCATGTATCTTGGTCAAGTTACGTAGTACTTAATATATTTCAACACCACTTACGCCGCCAGCGTTGTGTCTTGAAGCAGAGACGAACGCAAACCGAAAAAGGAGAGTGATCGTCCTTATAGATTGGCCTCTTCCAGCTCCGTGTCGTATCTAAACCCACATTATAAACCCCAATAACTACGAACAACTAACTACTAGTACACACCGTTTCTTGTCGATTTCTTGCGCCTCGTACCACGGCGCCTTGTCGGCTTCCGACATATCGAGCCACAGCTCAGTCAGCCGAGACATCAAGTCCACAATGCCAGTGTCCGCCGGCATGGATGCGCGCACTTGATTGCGCTTTGCCAAGCTAAACAGCACGTACGCACTCCGGGGCTTTCTCGGCGGCTTTTTCAATTCCGCTTCTATTTGAGCCACCAAAAAAAATATCATAGTGAGACAATATAGACTCATTGGTATATATATAGAGAGATAGTACGCTTTTTCGCTTTCTTGGACGACGCTTGCTTCATGGCAGAGGGGGACCAGGGTGACTTTGGCAGGCGGGGGCTGTCCTTGCTGGATGCCGCAGCAGCTCCGTCTTTCGACTCGTCGTCATCCAGTGGACGTTTGCGGCTGCTAGCAATAAACCACACCATGAGGCCCAGAATAAGCAATAACAACCATGGTTTATTGTCAAATCGATTCGAAACTCGAGCATTGAATGTCTGAGGAGGCAAACAATCGATTCAAGAACCGCCCAAGTCCAGTTCCTCACATTAGGTACTACTGTATACTATAGTACATGTTTGTATTGAATAGTTTATATACCGAGGTTACATTTTTTATCCAATGGATTCGACAAGCGAATTGGCGAAATAAATACACATATGAAATGGCCAAATCTCGGGAAACACACAAGATCCACAATGTAAACGTCTCTCAAAACACATTCACACGATATTCCTCCCACATATATATATATACAGTACATTATTTACGTATACCAAACATGTCCAAATATAAGTCGTCTCAAATCACACACACACTATATATATACATATATACATACCGAGAAGACGACAACGCGACAGCATATTCAGGATGCAGCCGCCACGCCGGTTGGCCAGGTTTGCTGTGCGCAATCTGCGATACAGATTAGTAAACCACATTCAGAACGAGTATCCATCGTTCGTTCGTACGGGCGCGGCGTATAGCTGGATAATCGCTAGCACTTGGCTCAACTGGCACTTGACGTGCTTGGCGCAGAATTTGAGCGCAATTGTAGACGCCTCCTTGTCTGTGGACTGGGCGATCATCTGGCGAAGCTCTTCGCGGACTGGCTCGGGCAGCGCGTCGTCCACTTTGGCACTGTCGACGTCCGCCTTGGTCTCCTTCTTTTGGCGCTTGGCTTCGCGGGCGGCTTGCATCTTCTTGGCCTCTTTCATGATCTTTTCATCCACGAGGGCTTGGTTCTATAATGAGTATGGACAATTATATATAATTGTTTTAATATATATATATATATAGAATTAGTACCCGATTGAGTTCAGCTTTGGCGTCGGCAATTCGTTTGGCCAACTCGTCGCGTTGGTCGGCCAGTTCCCGTTGCAGTGCCGCGTCTTTCTTTTCCTTCAAGTCAAAGTCCACATTGTCCTTTTCGCAAATGCGCATCAACGCATCGCATCTACACATATATGATAATCACGAAAAATTCAAATATATATATATATATCATGATCGAGTCCAGACAAGAATCGATACAATTCGATTTAACCCTCATGGATGTTGATCAACTACTTTCACGCGAATGGATACCAAAAATTCAAATATATATATATCATGATTGAGTCCAGACAAGAATCGACACAATTCGATTTAACCCTCATGGATGTTGATCAACTTCTTTCACGCGAATGGATACCAAAAATTCAAATATATATATATATATCATGATCGACTCCAGACAAGAATCGACACCCTCATGGATGTTGATCAACTCATTTCACTCGCGAATGCATATTTTTCATATATTATATTTATTTAGAAGATCATCATGGATTCCAGTCGACAATCGACACAATTCGATCAAAATATTAATCCACTTTCACTCACGAATCGATATAATTCCTATATATATCTATATATATATATATGGATAGATACATACCGTCGACCCAGCTCCGCCGCCGACCGCGACCGCAGGTAATAGTCGAACGCACAAACGGGCGCCGCGTGGATTTCGCGCTTGATTTTTTCCCACGACCCGTACCCGTACGTGTGCACCAAACACAGCAGCAACCGGTCCTCTTCTTCTGTGAATAATTTCCCCCCTGTATAGAATACCAAGGCAACATTATATATATATATATATATATATATCGAGCGATTATTCACTACATAACAATTCAAGCTATAGTATATTATCGAAAGGTCGTTCGCTCAACAACAATGAAACCTGTATAGAATACCAATACAGCATTATATATGTATATCGAACGATTCGTCACTACATAACAATTAAAGCTATTGTATATATATATATATACATGTATGTTGAATGTTCACTCGCTCAACAAGACTAATCAAAGCTACAGTGGAAAACAAATATAATAATAAAAATCTGTATTGCCATCTAAACTTGCAAAAGTAAACAATCATAAAAAAGTAATCACAAAATTCCCAGTCTATGTCCACCCTGCTATCGATCCCATCAAAGAATATTTATAGATATTTATTACGTTTATACATATTTATTGGCAACGTACCTTTGCCTTGGTAATTGATCACCAAATCGTCGTACGGGTTGGCATAACGCTTGATTTTCAGGGCCGTTTGGTCGGCCAGCCGTTGGATTTCAAGCAACTTGGACTCGCCCTTTTCAATCGACTTGCGGATTTTGTCCCAGTCAGTCAGTTCCGACCCGCGGGTGAAAAATGTGTCGGCATATCGCGCCACTTCGTCGTACGGTTTGACCATTTCCCGCGCAATCGCGGCAAGATTCGATCGACCGTATCTACACATAAGACAAACCACGATAGAACCATATAAGACCACGATAGAACCGATCGCCGTACCGGGCCAGGAGCTTTACAAACAGGAAAAAGTGGGGTTTGTTCCAGTCGCCAAACGCCGTTTGGATCAAATGTTCCTTTTCAGCTTGCAGCGCAGGACTCAAATACATCGACGTCGAGTCAACCGCGTCGCCGCTGGCTTTGGCCAGTTCGTACGCCGACACTTCGATGTCGTGGATTTCCGTCATGCGACGTCGGTTGTAAAACTGCCATTCGTCCATGCGCGGCAGTCTACCAACCAACCGTGTCAAAACGGAAGACTCTTGTCATATGTGTGATGTGTATAGTAATACTATATTTACTATGTGATGTGTATAGTAAATATAGGGAGCCGACATGGGAAAAATGAATGAACCTATAAACATCATACTTGGTAGACAATGGATGACTGCCAAAAATCTTGCAAACCTAATTTTTCTTTTGTAATAATAAAATAAAACCCTCCACAAAAGTGTACGATGCGAAGTCGAAAAATCAACCTTCGCAGGTCTGATACCAAAATATATGCAAATGTATGTATACATCAAAGCCTCTATAAATTGATATTTCCAGAACGACATGAGTTTGGGTTTGCCCCAAAATGCTTCTATCCGGAAGAATTTGACGAGTTTATTTTCGTTTTGCGAGGTTTTTGGCAGTCATTCAATAATTTGTAGTGTGTTTATTGTACACTGGAGCAATACATGGATGGATGAATCGATATAGTCACAATGAAATGTATACAAGTATCATGGACAGAAAAACGAATTTTGGCCAATCAGATTGCACGAAACCAGGATCGAATTAGTGTGTGAAAAGTCCATTAGTGTGAGACCAGGCACCACAGCACACGTTTTTTACATGCAAAATTCAAACAACAACGATCGATTGGTTTGGCGAAACATCAGCACAAATAAGTCCACATTTTGAGTCAAAGGACAATAGAATCATGGAAAACCATACAGAATATAACGACACCACATAACCATCGTCAATATCTCAAAAGTGTCGTCGTGTACGCCCCTTTTATAGCGCATATTTCACCCCAAATCAAGGCTTTCCACACAAACTATCCATCCATGCACAGCAGTCCAAAGCCACACAAAAATCCAAATATTGTGGTCTTTCGAGTGAAATTTCATTGTGACGTGGTTTCTTGTTGGAATTTAAATCGAT